>NW_017731403.1:3457250-3460647 GCF_001890085.2 Hipposideros armiger
AGGGCAGTGTCACTGGCCCTCATATGTGGGATCCGAACCGGGGCCCTCTGGCATCCCAAGCCAGTTCTTAACCATCGCGCCACTCGGCCAGCCCAAGAGCATCTGTTTTTTAAAATTCCTTTCTGCCCTTGAATTTTTTGTTTCTTCTGTCTGCAGTGTCTTCACTGTTTTCCCTGTCTTCCTTTTCCTAAACTCTGTGCTAACCTACTTCAAGATTTAAGTGGTATTTGTTAGTCATCCTTCCTTTTCTCAGAAGAGATAATCAATTACTCTGTATTACCTCTGAATCTTTGATGTATTGGGTTGTTGGAAAAGTCATGACATATTTTTCTATGTTTTTCATTGTAAAAATGCGTCATTACTTTTCTGACAACCCAATATTTCCATTATGCACTTACTGCTATTGTAGGGAAAGGGAGAAATTCCCCCTTCCTCCTGTGGTTCTTTGGGCTGGTTGAATAATCAAATCGACATGAGACAAATTGACAAGAGAAAATAAAATTTAATTTCATGTGTGTGGGAACCGCACATACATGAGCGAGTCAGAGACCTGATGCACATGAGCGGTTCAGAGACAGAAAGGGAAAATGAGGTATATATGACATTCTGAGCTAAGGATGAGGTAAGGCACCTGGAGCTTCAGAAGGTCATTGCTCGATGATAAGAAGAACAAAGTAGTTCAGTAAGTAGTAGTTGGTCCTGCCATATAGATAGGTCAAAAGAGGTTATTTTTGATAATCTCTTATCATGGGCAAGTCCCCTAATTCAAATTCGTCTAGGTAGTTAAGGGGGCCGGGGCAGAAGTTTCTCTTGAGCTTTCAGGGTCTCAGTTGCCTTTATTTTTTATTGTTTTTGTATTAAATTTATTGGAGTGACATTGGTTAGTAAAATTACATAGGTTTCAAGTGTACATTTCTATAATACAGCATCTATAGTATATCATCTATATCCTTTTAGCTCAAAATGATCCACAAATCACAGAAGCACATGTTGGGGTGACTTGTTCTGGACCCCCTACACTATACTGGGTGTGCTAAAAGTATACATATGACTTGTATTCATTTTTTGTTATTGGTATATATTAAGTATTACAATTTTAATACAGTTTTTTCCTTTCTTAAAATGTGTATACATTTTTTGGCACCCACTGTATTGAGCTACCTCCTCTCTCTAGTAACTGTGAGCTTCACTGAATCTTACATTTGTCCCAACACTGTATGTATGTAGGTATTAAATCAATATTGGCATGGACAAAGGAGATATTTTACTTTAAAAAATATTTTTGTCTGTATGCTGTTAATTCTCTAGTCTCTAACCCAAAACTTTTTCCTGGTAACTGGTCTCAGATATCATCTGTGTTCATGACATGTCCATTTGTGTGCTTGAGGTATGTACACATACCTCAAACTCAGCATATCTGAAATTGTAGTCAGTATCAACCTTCCTTGCCCATCCTTAAACCAAAAATATAAAACAAACTGTCTGTTTTCTGTCTTCTTTCTAGGGGAAGATTAAATGAGATACTGTATGTGTGGTAAGAATTCAGTGAATGGTAGACATTGCTAATAATAACTTGGCCGAAACATGGGCTATTCCTTATCTTCTCTTTTCGTTTCACATTCTGATTGATCACTGAGCCCTGTAGGATTCTTTCTCCTTAATATTTCTTGAATCTCTGCCTTTTCTTTATCCCCAGTGCTACCATCCTACTCCATGGTTAACATCATCGCTCACCTAGATTGCTACAATAGCCACTGAAGTCGCTGCTTCTTGCTTCCAGTCTCTTTGTCCAATCCATTTTTCCCACTGTAGCCAGAGTAATCTGTCTAACACATTTAAGCATATAACTCGCCTGTTAAAAATCTTTTTTGTGGCTTTTCATTGCCATTAGGAAAAGTCTGCACTTAACTTGGCTTTTAGGATTTGGCTTCTGTTTACCTCTTCATCCTGTGTCACTTTCTCTCTTTGACCTTAATGCATTAATCATACTCAGTTACTTGCATTTCTTCTTTAACGTGCCAAGTTAGTTAAATCTAGGCCTCAGTACAGAAGCTTCCATTTGTTTGGAATGCCTTCCATAGTTCCCTGCTTCCCTCCCTTTGGTTTTGTATACTCATACTTGTCTTTCAGGTCTCAGTTGAGGTGACACTTCTAAGGGGAATCCCTCTTTGATACCCCAAGGGTGGATTACATGCTCCTAGTTGTTGCCCTACAACTCTATATTCTCTTATCACATTGTAATTGCTTGCTTATTTGTCTTCTCACCATGTACTTGTTAAGGTGAAATGAAAAAAAGAAGTAAATTGGGGGCTGGCTGAGTGGCGTGTTGGTTAGGAGTTGGCTTGGGATGCCAGCTGTGAGCAGCAGGACCCTGGTTCAGATCCCACATGAGGGCCAGTGACGCTGCACCCTCTACAGCTAAGCTGGTGAACAACAGCTTGACCTGGAGCTGGGCTGCTGTTAGTTGCCGGTGACGGTGTAGGTTGCAGTGGGGCTGGCCAGCAGTGGGCGTGCGCTTCCATGAGCTGCCGTGAGCTGCAGTGAGCTGCTGTGAGGGGCTGTCCAATGGCTGGTGAACGATTGCCTCACCTGGGAAGAGCACAATGATAATACTAACATGGGCCAGTGAAACGACGTCCTTCACAACTAGACGGAAGAACAAAAGGACAGCAACTTGTCTGTTCCCCTTCCCTGATTCCCCAATAAAAATCTTAAAAAAAAAAAAAAGTAAATTGGCTATCTTAAAAAATGTGATTTGCACAGTTATATTAAAAAGGGAATTAAATAGTAATTTTGGGATTTACCTACTAGGGAAGGGAAAGAGACATTATATCTAATAGATGAAAGTTTTCTAATTAGGGAAAGGCATATTGGGTAGGCTCTTTTACAGCTTCATTGAAATACACTTTTTGACATAATTTCTACCTGTTCAGTTTCTCTGTTTATTAGTCAGGACTTGTTGGATTGCAAGTAACAGAGATACAGTTTGAGATATCCTACTAGGGAAAAGTTACTGATTCAATAACCATATAACAAATTGTATGCGTAGATATAGCCATAAAGAGCTAAGGTGGGAACTTCCCCATAGTTACATCTTTCCTATATTTACAGTTAGGCATACTAACATCATTTCTTCTACTGTGGATATGCTTCTTTACATGGTGGGACGTGATTCCTGGCAGCACAGGCTTATCTACTTAAGAGTCTCACGTCAGAGGCTCTAGATCAGCGGTTCCCAACCTGTGGGTCGCCACCCCTTTGGGGTCGAACGACCCTTTCACAGGGGTCCTCTAAGACCATTGGAAAACAAAAAGATATTTACATTACGATTCATAACAGTAGCAAAATTACAGTTATAGAGTAGCAACGAAAATAATTTTATGGTTGGGGGTCACCA
>NW_017731403.1:3462514-3469973 GCF_001890085.2 Hipposideros armiger
GCTTCACTGGCCCATGTTGGTATCATCATTGCGCTCTTCCCGGGTGAGGCAGATTGGTCGCCGGCCTCTGGACGGCCGCTCAACGCCGCTCACCGCCGCTCACGGCAGCTCGCTGCTCACACTGGCTGCCAGCCACAAACGGTAGCTTATGGCAGCCCACTGCAGCAGGGGCTGCAGCCTATGCTTTCGCTGGTGACTCACGGCAGCCCAGCTCCGGGTCAAGCTGTTGTTCACCATTTTAGCTGTAGAGAGGGCAGTGACACTGGCCCTCATGTGGGATCCGAACCCGGGTCCTGCTGCTCAGAGCTGGCGTCCCAAGCCAGTTCTTAACCAACGCGCCACTCGGCCGGCCCACCATCTTAACCATTTTTAAGTGAACGTTAGTGCCCAAGGAGATACATCAGTAAAAATATTACTAAGGTTAATGTCTGAGAATTTACTTTGTATATTTTCTTCTAGGAGTTTTATGGTTTTGGGTCTTACATTTAAGTCTTTAATCCATTTTGAGTTTATTCTTGTATATGACATAAGAAGGTGGTTCAGTTTCATTTTTTTTTCATGTATTTGTCCAGTTTTCCCAGCACCATTTATGAAATAGATTTTCTTTACCCCAGTGTAAATTCTTGCTTCCTTTATCATAGATTAAATGACCGCATAGGCAAGGGCTTATTTCTGGGCTCTCTGTTCTGTTCCATTGATCTGTGTCTGTTTTTATGCCAATACCATGCTATTTTGATTACGATAGCCTAGTAGTATAATTTGATATCAGGTAGTGTGATACCTCCAGCTTTGTTATTATTTTTCAGATTGCTGTGGCTATTCGGGGTCTTTTATGGTTCCATATACATTTTAGGAGTATTTATTCTAGTTCTGTGAAAAATGCCGTTGGTAACTTTGATAGGGATTGTGTTGAATTTATAGATTGCTTTGGGTAGCATGGACATTTTAACTATATTCTTTCTATCCATGAGTATGATATTCTTCCATTTATTTGTATCTTTAATTTCTTTGTTCAATGTCCTATAATTTTCTGAGTACAGGTCTTTTACTTCTTTGGTTAAATTTATTCCTAAGTATTCTATTTTTTTTTTGATGCAGTTGTAAATGGGATTGTTTTTTTAATTTCTCTTTCTGATAGTTTGTTATCAGTATATAAAAATACAACTAATTTCTGAATATTAATTTTGTATCCTGCTACTTTACTAAATTCTTTTATCAGTTCTAATAGTTTTTTGGTGGCATCTTTGGGGTTCTCTCTATATAGTATCATGTCATTTGCAAATAATGACAATTTTACTTCCTCGTTTCCAATTTGCATGCCTTTTATTTCTTCTCTAATTGCTGTGATTAGAACTTCCAGTACTATGTTGAATAAAAGTGGTGAAAATAGGCATCCTTGTCTTGTTCCTGAGCTTAAGGGGAATACTTTTTTTTTTTTAAGATTTTTATTGGGGAATTGGGGGATGGGAACAGTGCTGGGGAATTGGGGGAAGGGGAACAGACAAGTTGCTGTCATTTTGTNCATCTTAGCTGTAGAGGGCAGTGTCACTGGCCCCCATGTGGGATCCGAACCGGGGCCCTGCTGCTCAGAGCTGGTGTCCCAAGCCAGCTCTTAACCAGCGCGTCACTCGGCTGGCCCTTGACTTTAGTTTTGAGGGGAAGAGTAAACAACTTCATAGGAAAAGTGTTTTTTTTTTTTAAGATTTTATTGGGGAATTAGGGGAGGAGAGCAGACAAGTTGCTGTCCTTTTTGTTCTTCAGTCTAGTTGTGGAGGACGTCGCTTCACTGGCCCATGTTGGTATTATCATTGCTCTCTTCCCCGGTGAGGCATGGGTTGCCGGCCATTAACCAACACGCCATTCGGCCGACCCGGAAAAGTGGGTTTAAGTTATGGTATATGGTATAGTTTTTTCTTTATTAAA
Organism: Hipposideros armiger; assembly: GCF_001890085.2. NCBI lineage: Eukaryota > Metazoa > Chordata > Mammalia > Chiroptera > Hipposideridae > Hipposideros > Hipposideros armiger. Next base: position 3,464,438 of record NW_017731403.1, read on the forward strand.
GTAGACATAGTATCTTGTACATAGCAGAGGCTAAATAGTTTCAGTGTAGGTGCATTTTTTTAAGAATTATCTGAGGATTTTCCTTGTTTTAAAATCTGTTTCCTTCTTTATGATTATTTATGGTTCTGCATATCTTTTGATAAGCCAAGCAGTAACCACTTAATAGTCAATATGAATTTTAGAAAAAAATTTGCCTTCCTTCCCTTCAGCTTTTTATCTGCAAACTCACGTTAAGTCTGGGGAAGAATTTCAATTTGTAAGGTAAGTATCAAATCTTAACAGGTTATTGTTAAATGCCTTTAGAAGTAGCTTATATGAGAAATTTAAAAAGAGATTGAACTTTTTTTGTTGTCAAATGATCTTTAATTGAAATATTGGGCTGTTGGAAAAGTCGTGACGCATTTTTGCAACAAAAAACGTAGAAAACATGTCATGACTTTTCTGACAACCCAATATTTTCCTTTGTAGTCCTTAACTAGCTGGGCATTTCACTGCATCACTGTTGATATCATCTATGATGTCATGAGGGTGGTGGCCATCAACATTGCAGCCCACAGACTAGGCAGTCCCCAAGATCACTTTAATGGTTCCGGAGAATTCTCTAGCTAAAGATTGGTGCCGCATCTATCAGGCAGTGTTGACAATCTCATCAAAAGTGATATTTCCGCTGTGCTTAATGGTTTTTTTTTTTGCTTCTTTCTGTCGCTTAGAGGTTCTTTGATGGCAGAGACAAAAGGTACTACCTCAATCTGGGCCTGTCTTTTCTGAATGGTCAGTTTCACTGTAACCCTCAGACCCTTCCAATCACTGGTTGCTTTGGTGATGGCATTAGATTTGTACACATTCCTGGATACAAGCCCAGGGGCCCCATCTTTGGGGCCAGGGCAGATGTGGCACCATTTTCCCCAATGGTGCATCTCAGATACATGATTTTTGACTCATTGGGATTGAACTTCTGGGCATGGTGAAGGCTGCTGGTATCAATGAACCCAGATTTCTGGATGGCTAAAGAAAATTGCACCTTGGCCTCCTCCAAGCCAGAAAAAAGTAAACTTTAAAAAATATGTATATATTTTTTAATTTGCCATTCCAGGCAATGAGTAAACCAGATGTCCTTATCATCCTTATCACCCTCATCCTCATTGAAATAAAAGTGGCTGCCATTTATATTTATATATCTGTACAGTAGTCTCCCCTTATCTGAAATTTCACTTTCCCAGGTTTCAGTTACCCGTAGTCAGCTGTGGTCCAAAAATATTAAAAGGAAAATTCCAGAAATCATAAGTTTTAAATTGTGTGCCATTCTGAGTACCTCACTTCATCTCATCATGTAGGTATTCTGTCATCTCACATCATAAGAAGGGTGAATACAATATAATAAGATATTTTGAGACACCACATTCATATAACTTCTATTATAGTATATCATAATTCTATATTATTGTTGTTAATCTCTTACTGTGCCTAATTGATAAATTAAACTTTATCATAGGTATGTATATATAGGAAAAAACATAGTATATATAGGGTTTGATACTATTTGCAGTTTCAATCATTCAGTGGGGGGGGGGTCTCGGAACGTATCTCCTGTGGATAAAGGAGGACTGTTATATTGGTTTGTTATCTGAACATTTTCCCCTCTACATTACGATGAGTAATTCAACTTGCTTATATAAAACCATACACAGATTTTAACATTACTCTGAATTTTGGTTTATTGAATTTACTTTTAAGTTCCTTCTTATCCACTGTTTACTAAAATCTTTAAAATATGATTATTTGGAAGGTTGGCATGGTGTTTGAAGAATCTTAGCATTGTCCTCCAGAGATTATTTTACTAGTACATCTAGATTGAGATTAATCAATTTGTGCTACCCAGACTTACATAACTTCAAAAATTAAAAGTGTTTCATTAACTTCCATGAGGGAATAAACTGGCTAAGCCAACTAGATGTTTATGACTATTAATCAGTGGAATTACTGGATCAAAGAACCCACATGTTGCACTTGCCTCAGCACTGGCTCTGGGTATACCAATTACACTAAACCATATTAGACTGATGGTGGACACTTTTTCTAAATGTGCATTGTCTCCTCATATCCTTTGATCATCTGTTGGGCCTAACTTTTTCTTAAACCTTTGAGCAAGACCCAAGCATATGGTTATGGTTTTTTCCTAGAAAGTATTTTTCTCTAGTTTGTGATTTTACTTTTTGTTACTTTCAATTGTTGGAAGTTTAAAATGTTCCTAAATGAACCTATCATTCTTTTCCTTTGTCATTGCTTCATACTTCCAAATTAAGAAATTTCACTGTTCTACAGATGTGATAATCAGTTTTTTTCTAATATTTAAAAAATTAACTCTGTAATCAGAATTTATTTTAGCATAAAGTGTGATATACCACCTTAACTGTTTTACAAATTACTGTTAAATCATGTTAACAATATTAAAAATTCTCTTGCCTCCTTGTTTTAGAAAACCTATCTTATTACATATAAATTTTGGATATAGTTAGGACTGTTTCTTGACTCTTGACTTGTCATAATAGTTCTTTGATCTTTTATTGGATTTTCGTAGCTGTACCACTTAATTTTACTATGTTACTTTCATAATATGCTCTGGTATTTAGTAGGGTGAATTTCCCCCATGTGCCTTTTTTTTTTGTTAACATTTTTATACATCCGCTCTTCATTAAATTTAAGATTTAGCTTGGGAGACTGGCATGAATAATTTTTCTGTTCTGAAGCAGAGCATCTGTTTTTTTTTTTAAAGATTTTTATTGGGGAATTGGGGGGATGGGAACAGCACTGGGGAATTGGGGGGAGGGGAACAGACAAGTTGCTGTCGTTTTGTTCTTCAGTATAGTTGTGGAGGATGTTGCTTCACTGGCCCAAGTTGGCACCCTCATTGCGCTCTTCCTGGGCGAGGCAGATCAGTCCCCGGNTTTTACTTGTTCACCAGCGCGAAACGGCTCCCGCCTTCCTCGAGAACTCGACACATTGAAAAGGGCTTGCTTCTGCACGTGAACCCCCCCCCCCCGACAAGGGGAGGGGAAAACTAGTCAGGCTTTCGGGAGAGCTTCTTTAGGGGGCAGGAGGGAACGGGTCCGCTGCGGCAGAACCTACAGGCCCGACTCAGTCTCCTGAACGAGCGGGAGGGGACGGGGCGCCCGCCGGCCCGGGTCGCCGGGTCGCCGGGTCGCTGGGTCCGGCCCCGCGGGGCGGGCCCACGAGCTAAGGCGGAGCCCCGGGACGAACCAGAGGTCGCGGCGGGGAGGCGGAGGGCGGCGACCCACCTGGCCGACGTGGCAGCCATTCCTTACTCCCCGAGACCCCTCCCCATTCGGCCGCCCACCCGCCCTCTCGCGGCTGGCTGCTGCAAGGCTGCTCTTCTCCGGCCGGACAGAGAGCGGCAGTGTCTTCCCACCCGGCGCTTGACCCGGTCCCCCCGCCGCTCGCGCGATCGCGGCTGCTCGCCAGCCCAGCGCCGCTCCGGGGAGCGCAGTGGCGGCGGCGGGAAAAGGTTGCGGACCCACTGCGCCACGTTGCGCACTCGACGACGCTGTCCCGGTCTCGACACCCTCTGCCCGCTCCTGGAGCAGGTAAAGGTGGCGGGTGGGAGGGTCCGGGAGGGAAGGGATCCTGGGACGCCGAGCAGAAACCCAAAGCCGAGCCGAGGCAGCGGCGGGCGGCGCTGCCAAAAATATCCAAAGCCCCAAACGTGGGGGACTGGCACCGTCCGCCGCCAGCTCGGTCCGCGGGCGGCCGCCCGAACCTAAGGGAAGTGAGGCGTCGGCGAGAGGCGGGCCCTGGCGCGCAGCCGGAGACCAAGCAAAGGCGGGGGCCGCTGCCGTTTCCTCGGTCTCCCAGTCCCTGGCGGGCTTCCAGGCCCCAGACACACCCCTCATTCCCCCCCGCCCCGGGGTTTTTTTCCAGTCGGTTCCCGCAAGGTCTTGACCTCGCGTCCTTCGGAGCACCTTCCGCTTTTCCCAGGCAGAGCCTTCTTGGAACTTCGGGCCAACCTCTAGAACACGTAGTCCTAGCAAAGCCGTTTATTTACTCACTTCTTCAAATCCAAACACAGCCTTTCACTCCACACTTTCTGATTTTGGATATTGCAGGGAGATATTCCCCGTCCTGATATGTGTGCCTCTCTGACTCTGGTCCTCACCTATGTCCCCTCAAGGCAACTTAGATCCTCACTGGGACCCTCCTTGAACCCTACTGTCGTCTAGATCCTCTCTGAGATATCCGTTTGGAAATCTGTTTTCCATAGTGAGTCATGTGACCAGGGGCAGTGTATTCTTTATGCTCTTTTGGTTAAAACAGCCCCCCCCCCACACACACATAAAGAGCTAGAGTAATAAAACAAAGTGTAGATGCCAGATCACGTTCAAGTGTTGTCTTTAAAGAATCTTCCTCTCTGGCAACAGTCTTTAGAACTAGGATCTGATATTTATGGCACTGACAGGTTTTTACACATTCTCGACGTGCAGTGGTTGTAATGTCTCCATAGCACAGTTGTGATTGAAAGGCAGGATTGGTTGGTTTTTCTACTCGACATCTTTAAGCCAATGAAGAAGCGCTTCTTGCCTGGAGACTGGTTAACTCAGAATAGATGGGGATTGGTTGAGCTAGGAGAAGAAAATCCTGGAGATCAACCTGACCTCTCACAAAACAGTGATTTGCAGCTGCCTCTCTTCTTCCACGTCTTAAAAATGTTTTCATTCCAGCAGTCAGCCTTTTTCGTTCCGTTATTATTCATTGTTTTTCTCTCAAACCCCAAGCTCTCTTTTGTAATTCGATTTAACTCTCATCCTTCAGTTTTCAATGAAAGAACCTTTACACACTTGAAATGTAAACGTCATGTGGTTTGTGTTTTTATAATCAGTGCAGTTGAATTTTCTTACCTTGTCTTTTTAAAAATCATAAATCAACCATTTTTAGTAGTTATGGCAGAGCCTTTATTATTTAAGTGGTTGTGCTTCGATGGGGGGGGGCTGCAGTGGTGGAGGAGGTGCAACGAATAGGAAAGTAATGGCTGCTTTTCTACAAGGAGGCTACAATTTAGTTCATGAAAAAAGACTAATGTATAAAACAAACTCCATTACAAATCAGCATGTATTAATAGTATTTATGAATGTCAATTTGTGTACCTGTTGACTTAATTATTTTTTTTTAAGATTTTATTGGGGAGTTGGAGGGGAACAGCGCTGGGGAATCGGGAAGGGGAACAGACAAGTTGCTGTCCTTTTGTTCTTCAGTCTGGTTGTAGAGGACGTCGCTTCACTGGCCCATGTTGGTATTATTATTGCGCTCTTCCCAGGTGAGGCAGATCGGTTGCTGGCCTTTGGACGGCTGCTCACAGCAGCTCTTGGCAGATCATGCTGGCTGCCGGCCACACACAGTTGCTTATGGCAGCCCACTGCAGCAGGGGACTTATGGCAGCCCAGCTCCAGGTTGAGCTGTTGTTCACCATCTTAGCTGTAGAGGGCAGTGTCACTGGCCCCCATGTGGGATCCGAACCGGGGCCCTG
>NW_017731403.1:3477358-3479080 GCF_001890085.2 Hipposideros armiger
TAGCAAAATTACAGTTATAGAGTAGCAACGAAAATAATTTTATGGTTGGGGGTCACCACAACAAGGAACTGTATTAAGGGGTCGCGGCATTAGGAAGGTTGAGAACCGCTGCTCTAGCTAGAGTTGGTCACATGCCCATCCCTTAATCAATTCCTGCAGCTGAGGGGATGAGGTACTATGCTTAGTTCAGCGTAGGTCATGTGATATGCTCATTTATATGGCCAGGGGTCTGTTAGCAGGAAACAGACCCCTACTTGGGTAGGGAAGGGGAAGAAGGATATTCTGGGCAGACACAGAATATCCATTATAATTCGTAACTACCCTTCTGATTATAAAATTAGTTTCCTAGGTACTTTATTTATGGGGAGGATATATGCCCTGTATTATGGACCTGAGTATTCCAGGTACTGAAATGGTAATTCCAATATTTTAAAGAACTACATTGGCTTTTGGGTTTGTGCTGGCATATAACAAGTATTTACTGAGCTCTTGTTTGCTAAACAGGACACTCGGTGAGGTGCTTATGCTTATAGGTTGGAAGTCTAAACAAATACAAAGGTGCTAAGATAAAGGTATATCTAGGGTACAGTGGGAGCTGTGTCTAATAAGCCAGACTTTGGGATAATGGAAAACTTTCCTGAAGGAAAGTTAATTAGCCAAAAAATATGGGTTGGGTGGGATGGGGTAGAAGAACTTTGGGCAGAACATGTGTGAGGTACAGAGATATGAAATGACCTACTTTGTATGGAAACAAGGGGATGTAGAGGAAGAGGAGGTTAGGGTTCGGTAAGGGGCCCGATCATAGAAGTCCTTGAATGCTTTACCAAGGAATTGGAACTTGATCTTGAAAGCTCTAGAGAGTCATTTAAGAATTTTAAGCTGGACCTCTCAGGTTTGAAGAGCCTACAAGTATGTATTATCCAAGTGGATATGTCTGTTAGGCAGTTAACTATTGGAGTTTGGAGAAGAATTCTTGGCTGGAGTCACAATTAGAGGTATTAAAGCCGTGGGTTTGGATGGACCTAGAAAAGGCTGGTGGAGCAGAAGGTTGGGGACAACTGCGGGAACAATGACATTGAAAGAGTAAGCAGAAGAAAAGGAATCAATAAAGGAGACTGAGAAGGGGCAACCAGAGAAAACTAGTAGACGTAGGGGGCGTATTGCTTTGGGCCAAGAAGTCACCAGAAAGTGGGAAGTTGAAACAATAGATGTAAACTGCTTTTAAGAAACAAACTGGGGGAAATACTAGGAGTTTGGTTAGCCTGTTTAAGGATTCCCCTGCTAATTATTAATTCTGGGTGCTTTGAGAAAATGAAATTTCTGAAGTTTTTCCAGTGCAGGAATTTGAACTTAGAATTTTTAAAGACAGGAAGGAGAGGATAGAGGCTTTATGGTGGTTGGTGGTTAGTAGGAAAAAAGTGATTGAGTAGGAGATGGATATGGTGTATGTGTAATTAGTCATATTGGGCGGGGGGTACACAGTACCTAGTAGAGAATTTGCACATAGTTTTTTGAGCTATAGAGATACACTAGATCTATTTTATCAGGGGACCCAAGGTTGATAATTGTGCAGTTGTAATTTAGTTCATTTCTCAGCATTCTTATTTGTGTTTTCTTTTCAGTTTTATTTTAGATTCCACTTCCTTTGAGTTAACTTTTTCTTCTAAACCACCTTCCCTTATTTTTTTCTTTGTTGTTAAACCTTTTATATAGTTTTTTTTT
>NW_017731403.1:3481055-3504734 GCF_001890085.2 Hipposideros armiger
TCTGGCGTCCCAAGCCAGCTCTTAACCAATGCGCCACTCGGCCAGCCCAAGGGGAATACTTTTAGCTTTTACCCATTGCGTATGATATTAGCTGTGGGTTTGTCATATATGGACTTTATTATGTTGAGATATGTTCCCTCTATTCCCACTTTGCTGAGGGTTTTTATTATAAATAGATGCTCGATTTTGTCAAATGCTTTGTCTGCATCTATTGACATGATCAAATGATTTTTATCCTTCATTTTGTTTATGTGACGTATATAGTGTAATTGATTTGTGGATATTGAACCAAAACTTGCATCCCAGGAATAAATCCCAGTTGATCATGGTGTATGATCTGTTTAATGTACTGCTGATTTTGGTTTGCTAATATTTTGTTAAGCATTTTTGCATCTATGTTCCACAGGGATATTGGCCTATAATTTTTTTTTTAAAAGATTTTATTGGGGAATTGGGAGAGGGGAATAGCCAAGTTGTTGTCCTTTAATCTTACTTGTAGAGGGTGCAGCTAGCTCAGCTCCAAGTCCAGTCGCCATCCGGCTGCCTGTGGGCAGCTCAGGGTAGTTCAGCTGAAGGTGACATGTCCAATCTTAGTTTCTGGTGGGCGTAGCCAACCATCCCATGCAGGAGTCGAACTGGCAACCTTGTTGTTAGGAGCATGTGCGCTCACCAGCTGAGCCATCTTGATACCCGTTGGCAGCTCAGCGGCAGCTCAGCTCAGGCACAGCGTCACTGGCCCACGTGGGAATTGAACCAGTGACCCTGTTGCTCAGAGCTTGCCCTCTTAACCAACTGAGCCACTCAGGCAGCCCCCTATAATTTTCTTTATTGTAATGTCTTTGCCTGGTTTTGGAATCAGGGTAATGGTGGCTTCATACAAGGAGGTTGGGAGCCTCCCCTCCTTTTGAATTTTTTGGGATAGTTTGAGAAGGATAGGTATTACCTCTTTGAATGTTTGCTAAAATTCACCTGTGAAGCCATCTGGACCAAGACTTTTTTTTTTGCAGGACTTTGTTTGTTGGGAGTTTTTTGATTACTGATTCGATTTTGTTAGTAGATATGTCTGTTCAGGCTTTCTGTTTTTTCTTGACTCAGTCTTGTAAGATTGCATAATTCTAGGAATTTATCCATTTCTCCCAAATTGTCCAATTTTGTAGTATTTTCTTATAATCCTTTGTATTTCTGTTGTGTTGATTTTCACTTTTCTTTCATTTCTGATTTTTTTATTTGGGTTCTCTTTTTTTTCCTTGATGAATCTGGTTAAAGGTTTATCAACTTTGTTAATTTTTACAAAGAACCAGCTCTTGGTTTCATTGATCTTTTGTATTTTTTTAGACTCTGTATCATTTATTTCTGTTCTGATCTTTATTATTTCCTTCCTTATTCTCACTTTGGGCTTTGTTTGCTGTTCTTCTTCTAGTTCCTTTAGGTGTAGGGTTAGATTGTTTATTTGAGATTTCTCTTGTTTCTTCAGGTAGGCCTGTATTTCTCTGAATTTCCTGGTTAGGACTGCTTTTGTTGTATCCCATAGATTTTTGGTTGTTTTGTTTTTATTTTCATTTGTCTCAGGGTACCGTTTGATTTCTTCCATGATCTCATTGCTAACTCATTCATTGTTTAGTAGCATGTTATTCAGTCTCCATGTGTTTGTGTTTTTTCAGTGTTTTTTCTTGTATTTGATTTCTAGTTTCATACCATTGTGGTAGGAGAAGCTGCTTGGTAAGATTTCAATCTTAAATTTATTGAGACTTGTTTTGTGGCCTAACATGGTGGTATATCTTGGGAAATTGTTCTGTGTGCACTTGAAAAGATTGTATATTCTGCTGCTTTGGGGTGAAATGCTCTGAAAATATCAATTAAATTCATCTGGTGTAATGTGTCATTTAAGGCCACTGTTCCTTGTTGATTTTCTCTGGAAGCTATATTGCTTGATGTCAATGAGGTGTTAAAGTCCCCTACTATGATTCTATTAAACTGTTGTTTTTTTAAAAGATTTTATTGGGGCGTTGGGGGAGGGAACAGCGTTGAGCAATTGGGGAAGGGGAACAGACAAGTTGCTGTCCTTTTGTTCTTCACTCTAGTTGTGGAGGACGTCGCTTCATTGGCCCATGTTGGTATTGTGATCATCACACTCTTCCTGGCTGAGGCAGTTCAGTCGCTGGCCATTGGACGGCAGCTTACGCTGGCTGCTGGCCACTCATGGTAGTTTACGGCAGCCCACTGCAGCCCCACTGCAGCCTACGCTGTTGCCGGTGACTCACGGCAGCCCAGCACCAGGTCGAGCTGTTGTTCACCATCTTAGCTGTAGAGGGCGCAGCAGCACTGGCCTCTATGTGGGATCCGAACCAGAGCCCTGCTGATCAGAGCTCGCACTCCCAAGCCAACTCTTAACCAATGAGCCACTCGGCTGGCCCAACTGTATTACTGTTGATCTCTCTTTTTATGTCTGTCAATATTTGCTTTACAAATTTAGGTGCTTCTATTGGGTGCTTAAATGTTTACAAGGGTTATATAACTTTTTGAATTCATCCCTTTATCATTATGAAATATCTTTCTTTGTCTCTTATTATAGCCTTTGTTTTAAAGTGTTTTGTTTAAAGTAAGTATTGCTACTGCAGCTTCTTTGTTTGTTTCCATTTGCATGAAGTATTTCATTCATCCCTTTACTTTCAGACTGTGTGCCTTGCGATCTGAAGTGGGTCTCTTGTAGAGAGCATATCTATGGGTCTTGTTTTATTATCCATTCAGCTACCCTCTGTCTTTTGATTGGAGCATTTAAGCCATTTACATTTAAAGTGATTATTGATAGGTATGTAGTTATTGCCATTTTCTTATTTGTATTTATTTTATTATTTTTATTTTTTCACTTCTTAAAGAATGCCCTTTAGTATTTCTTGTATTACTGGTTTGGCGGCAATGAAGTCTTAGTTTTTTCATGTCTGGTAAACTCTATATCTCTAATTTTAAATGATAGCCTTGCTGGGTAGAGTAATCTTGGTTGTATGCATCTTCTTCTATGCATGACTTTAGTTGTATCTCACATGTTTGGATATATAACATTTTTATTTGGTTCAAAATATAGTCTGATTAACATAGTGGATTCTTCTTTGACTCGTATGTAGAAGTGTATTTCTTAATTTCCAAACAATTGGGCTTTCTAGTTATAGGTCTGAGAATTAAATTTGCGAACTTGTTGCAGTGATGTTGCTTACCTTTTTTGATATCAGAGTGTTTATTCATTATGAATTTGCACTAACTGGATAAACAGTTAACCAAGCTTACTATTTGGAAGTGCTGAAAAGGCTGTGTGAAAAAGTTAGATGACCTGAACTTTTTGCCAACAGTTTTTGCGTCATGACAGTGTATCAGCTCACATCTATGGCACTATCTGTGAGGGAGTTTTTAGCCAGTATACAAATAACTGTATTGGAACACCCTCCCTGCTTATCTGATCTGACTCCCAATGACTTCTTTCTTTACCCAAAGATAAAGGAAATATTGAAAGGAAGACATTTTAATGACATTCAGGGCATCAAGGGTAATACGATGACAGCTCTGATGGCCATTCCAGAAAAAGTGCTCCAAATTGCTTTGAAGGGTGGACTAGGTGCTGGTGTTGGCGTATAGCTTCCCAAGGGGAGTACTTCAAAGGTGACAGTAGTGCTATTCAGCAATGAGGTATGTAGCTTTTTTTTAGGATGAGTTCGCGACCTTAATTGTCATAGACCTTGTATGTTAAGAGGAGAAAGCAAGTAGACTGGAGTTCTCCAGATATCTGAGCCCTTGCCCTTTGTAGGGCTTACACTTTACTGGAATGTGTGTAGTAAACGCAATAAATTAGTAAAACAAATAAATAAAACATATACTATTTTAGAAGATGATAAGTCTTAATGGGGAAAATTTAGATAAGGGAAAAAGGGTAAGCGGTGTTGGGGGACTGACTTCCTGAGATAGTAATATTTGAGTAATGATAGGAAGGTGGTGAGGAAATAATACCTGGGGGAATAGTAGTTCAGGTAGAGGGAACCAAGATGTAAACAATCCCAGATGGGAATGTGGCTGGTGTGTTTGAAGAAGAGCAAGGAGAAGTGTGGCTGAGTGACAAGAGCAATGAAAAGAGGATTAGGGATGACAACATTGAGGTAACGAGTATCTGGGTGATAGGCCATTTTAAGGATTGGCTTTAACCCTGAGTGAGATGGGAAGCCAGTGGATAGTTTAGCAGAAGAGAGGCATGATCTGACTATGGCTTAACTAAGTCACTCTGATTGCTGTGCTAAATAGACTGAAGGGGCAAGGGTGGACGCAGGAAGATTGGATAGGAGACTGTCACAGTAATCCAGGTGTGGTAGCACTGGAGATGGTGAGGAATGATCATATTCTGGATACATTTTAAGGGTTGTACTGACAAACTTGGCTTACTGATTTGATGTGGGGCGAGAGGAGTCAAGAATTATTTCAAGTTTTTTGACCTGAGCAGTTGGAAGGAATAGAGTTGCATTAATTGAAATGGGAAAAAGCCTGGGAAGAGCAGGTTTGAAGGAGGTGATTAGTTCAGCTTTGGCCATGTTAAGTTTGCCTATTAGACATCCAGATGTGGGTGTTCAGTACTGTTTTATGGTTTTTCTTAAAAGAAATAATATTAAAGCAGTGCACTCACTGGTCGGAAAATATGTTACCTTTGTTAATATCTTAATTATTAACATGTTCAATCCTGGCAAAACTTGAATATTTTGGAGAGGGAGAATATTTTGCTTCGCTTTGCTGCCAGAGTTGATAGTACTTCTTAGAGTTGAATAAAGATATTCCAATTTTAGAAATAGAAATGTAACTATATAGTCTGAGTGATTCTACTTGCTTTCTATTTTAGGTCCTATTACTGCTGGATTATGCAAGATATTTAACCCTGTTTTCTTTGAGGTATGATTTAAATATTAAACATCTTAAATAAGAAAAGGGAAACATTTTAGTTTTGGAAGTCAGCATGCCAAGGAAAAGGAAAAATCTTGGGGGAAATCCTTTTCGGAAGACTACAAGCTCTAAGGAAGTTGTTGTATCCAGTGTTGCTAGTCATGAGGCGCCAACTCCGACTCTTCCTTCCCTGTGTGAGACGAAAGTCCATCAGGAAGAACTCTTCACCAGTCTCTCAGAGATGTTTTCTGATCTGGATCCTGATGTAGTGTATTTGATGCTTTCTGAATGTGATTTCAAAGGTGAGACAAAGCTCAGTTTGAATCCTTTGCATCTTATAAGAAGACTTCATGTACTATGCCATGACCAGTAGTAATATAGCAAAATGACTGCTGTATTTCTATTTTCTTTATCACCTAGTGAGCATCTTCTGTGGGAAAGGTTCTAGGTTTGGTAGTATGAGCGATATGAAGAAGAATAAAACATAGTTTGTGCTTTTAAGAAATGTACAGTTCTTGATGTATGATGTATGTATAGATATCATAGTCTATGTTTTATTTATTTTTTTCTTTCTAGAACAGGTTGGCACTATTGACATTTTGGGCCGGAAAATTCTTTCCTGTGAGTAGCTCTCCTGTGCACCAGAGGATACTCAGCAAGCATCCCTGGCCTGTAACCACTAGATGCTAGTAGCACCTCCCCCCAATCCCCAGCTGTGACAATCAAAAATGCCTTCATGTATTGTAATCTGTTCCCTGGGGGTTAAAATCATCCCCAGTTGAGAACTACTGTCCTTAGAATGTAAGCTCCATAAAGGCAGAGATTTTAAAAACTTTCGTTTTACTGTTGTATCCCCAACCCCTAAAATAGCAAATGCCTCATAGGACCTCAGTAAATATTTATTGAGTGAAAAGGTAATTATAATTTTGGGAATGAGAGCTAGTAAGAGTTGAGACTAGTAGAGTAGTATGGTTTCAAAACATTGGCTTTGGAGTCAAGAAACCTGGGTTGGATTTCCAGCTCTGCCACTTAACCTCTATGGGTTTCAGTTTTCTTATCTGTTAATGAGAAAAGTAATAATATGTACCTCATATTACTATTAGATGAGGATTAAGGGTGTGTGTGTGTGTGTGTGTTTGGTAAAGTCTTCAATATAATAAGTTATTATGACTTGTAATAAATTGTTTAGAAGTATGTTTGCAGACTGAGGGGGAATTATCCAAGTTAACTGGATGAGTAAATTAAATGTTGGAGCTTAGTATTGCTATTGGCCATGAGTAGTAGAAGATAACATTATTCTAGGTTTGGGAAGATTTGGTAATAAATGATAAATTTCCATTTTTATTCATTACATGGTCCGTGATGTGAGCATATCTTATTTATCCTGTTATGTATATGCAGAAAACCAGTTTTCAGAAGTCCACATGATGCTCAGAAATTATGATGTGTAGAATTTTATGTGTGACTTCAATATTTATTTCCTAATTTTGACGTTTTTAAAATTTGTTGCACATATACTATTGGGTTGTCAGAAAAGTTATGATGTGTTTTTTCTGTTTTTCGTTGCCAAAATGTATCATGACTTTTCTGACAACCCAATAGCAATGAGGAGTTGCAATAAAAATATATTACCCTCAAGCCTAACAAAAACCATATTTTCCTTTTTTAGGATCTTCTCTACACTTTGTTCATATATACTGATATTTTGAGTAGTTTGAATATAGTAGCATTGATGAAATTGTGTATTCTGCTTTTTAAACTTAGCCTAACATGAGCATTTTTCTAACGTAATTTTTCATTTATTTTTAATAGCTTTCTAATATTCCACTGAGTTTTTGTGATCTAAGTTATTTAATTATATCTTAAGTTTTTCATGAATAATTAATATTTCAGAGAATGACTTGGTATAAATAGCCTTTTCCTTTTTTTGGCTTTTTTTCTTATTCCCAAAGTTTTATTTGTTATGTTATGGGTAAGAACAGTTCTCGCCTCTGGGAAACACTGCTGTATTGCCTACCAAGGACGTGTGCTAATTTGTAATACCACCAGTACTGTATAAATATAGTGGTTTTAACACAGCCTTTTCAGCACTGTGTAGTATTTTAAGATTTTAATAGGAATAAAGTTACACCTTTTCTTAATTTGTGTTCTTTTAAATTAAAAGGGAAGTTGAACATATTTTTGTATATAAGTGCTCATTAATTCTTGTATTCTTGTGTGAATTTTTCATGTGTTTTTGTTTTATACTATTTTAATTTCTTCCAACAATCTGTGTAAGGACTTTTTTTAATGTGATCTATATCTTGACCTTTTACTTATTTTAACTGAATACTATTTTTTATTTTATAGACATTAATTAGTTTTGGTTGATCTTTTGTTCTGTGGTTTTTCTATCATGTATATATATTTTTTTCATAGAAATACCTCTTGTGTTTTCTTTCCTTCCTTCCTTCTTTCTTTCTTTTTTTTCTTTTTTCTATGTTAGGGCTTCTAGCTTTTGTAATATTACTATAATCTCCTAACTGATCTCTGCCAGGCTTGCCCCCTCCAATCCATCTTTGTTTTTCTTCTTAAGGGAACATTAATTGGGTGCTTACTAGGCGCCAGTCCTTGTGCACAGCACTTTTTCATGGATTATCTCATTTAATCCTCACAGCAACCCTATGAGGTAGGTACTTTTATTATCCCCATATTGCAAATGAGAAGATAAAGGCTTAGGAAAGTTAAGTAACTTGTTCAAAGTGTCAGAGCCAGCAAATAGGGATTTAAATGCCTATTTGTTATAACTCCAGATGAGAGCTGTTACCTACTGAGCCATGTTGTTTCCATATTTATCTTCCTTAAAAGAAAAAAAGACAAAACACAGAAATAAAATACAAAAGCCCCAAACTTTAAATGCTTAACAATTCTAATGGCTCCCAGTTTGTGTTATAACAGAAAGAGCTCAGCATTGGAGTCAGACATACCAGTTCTGGGTCTGTCACTTATTATCTGTGTGACTTGGGCCAAGTTAATGTACTTTTTGAACTTCATTTTCTTTATCTATTTGCTAGGAATAATATACCTCATAATATCATTTGAGGATTCAGTGAAGTGGTATATATAAAGCTTTTAGCCCAAATGCCGTGATAGATAGTTTCCCTTCAAGTTCCCTTCGAAAATAAAATTGATATTTCTTAGAATGACATACAGGACCTTTCTGAATTTTACCTGATCTCCCATTCTGGTTTTATTTCCTCTTCTTATCCACCCTACTACTGTGTGCCCAAACTTCAACTAACTTCTCTTAATACCTTAAACACACTTTGTTTTCAAGACTGGCTTTGCCTTTCCACTCTGTATCTGACAAATTTCTTTTTAATCTTCAAGTCCCAGTTCACGTACCACCGTATGTGAAATCTTTCCTTATTCTGCTGTAAAACTTCTATAGCATTTGTATATTATTAAAAGTTTTCATTATTTAATTTATATTATATTGTTATTGTTTTCTAATGTAATTATCTTTAATTGCCTCCATTAGACTGCAAAAAATTTTTAAAATTAAATTTTTTTACTTAAAAAGTTATTTTTCAGTTACAGTTGACATACAACATTATGTTAGTTTTAGGTGTACAACATAGTGATTAGGCAATTATATACCTTGCAAAGTGACCACACTGATAAGTCTAGTACCCATCTGGCACTATACAGTTATTACAATATTATTGACTACATTCCCTATGCTGTACTTTACACCCCCGTGACTGTCTTTATAACTGGCAATTTTTACAACTTAATCTGCAAAAATCCTTTAAGTGTAATAAAATAATGTCTTACTCATCTTTGTACAAAGTATGTCTGATAATGTAGTACCTCCTCCTACATATATATTTTTTTTATTAAGTGAAATTCGTAGCATGGACCACATAAATAAATTAGATTTACTAGAAGAGTACTTCAAAAACTTAATATTTAAATGGACATGCAATAGGTAAATATTTGTTGAATAAATCAACCAGTTTTAGGATCTTTATAAATAACATACAATTACAGGTATTTTTACATTTACTCAGTAAATTCATCAGAGAATATCTTTTTTATGGCAGTTTATTAGCCTAGTTTGTTACTGTTTTTAAGTAATAATATTGCATGTCTTCATTTTTCAGACCTTTCACTAATAACAGACTGGTATTTTAGTAAAATCTTAATTTAGAAAAATGAATACTTATACATTTTTCTATATTCTATTCAATGCAAAATCCAATATGATTATATGTATATTTTAATCAAATTATATTTTATTATTTTAATATATATATGTATATATTTTATTATTGTTCTTGTACAGTTGAAAATGCCATGGATTGTCTATTAGAATTATCTGCCACTGACACCAACGTAAAAGAATCGTCTTCAAAAAGCTTCATTGTTTCTGAGAACCAAGTAAGTGCAGCGGGACGTGAAATAATGGAAAAGTGTCCTCCTGAAGAAGAGAGTGAAGATTCCAAAATGGATTCATTTTTGGACATGCAGCTAACTGAAGACTTGGATTCCTTAATACAGAATGCTTTTGACAAATTGAACTCTTCTCCTCATGACCAAGGGTACTCATTTTTGCCTTTGCAAGATGTTAATACTTTTAGTGACCCAAGTGCGTTTGTAAACTCAGATTCAAGTAGTACCATTCTTTCTACACAAAATATGGATTTAAACAGTGAAAATCTAGAGAATTCTGCCTCTACTTTAAGTTCAAACCCCTTAACTTCACATTCAGTTTCAAATGAATCCAAAAGTTTTATAAAGAATAACACATTGGAAGATTCTCTTCTCAGTAGTTCTTTAAATGTAGTAAAGGATGCTGTGGGTGGTTGTAGCAATCTCAGTCAAAGAGAGAAAGAGCTTTTAGAATCTGAGTGTGTTGAGGCTCAGCTCCCTCAAGCTCCTGTAGATTTGGATGCCAGTGAACCTCATGCTTCTTTAAATCTTACTGTGCAAAATCTGGGGCTCGGTTTACTAAGTACAGGGAGGGATCAGAAATCTGCTTCTACCCCTGATGTGTTTGTACCTTCTGAAGAATTCAATTTCAAGCAACACAAACACAGTGAATTGCCACCAAAGGGGAAGGATGTGAATTACTGCCCAGTACTTACCCCTCTCCCTCTACTGCTGCCGCCTCCCCCACCTCCACCGATGTGGAATCCAATGATCCCTGCTTTTGACCTCTTTCAAGGAAACCATGGCTTTGTAGCTCCTGTTGTAACCACAGCTGCACACTGGAGACCGGTCAACTATTCGTTTCCAACCCCAGTTATTTCTCACCCATCCTCAACAAAGGTATGGAGAAATAAAGAGGGAACAAGTGCTTATCAAATACAAGAAACTCCAGTTGCTCAGGTTGTAAGAAAGAAGACATCATCTTATGTTGGACTAGTTCTTGTTCTTCTCAGAGGGCTTCCAGGATCAGGCAAATCTTTTTTGGCAAGGTATGAGGTTTAATTGACTTTTTAAAAAGTATAATGCATGAACCTGAACATTAATAACAGAGGGTATGAATATGTGCTTTTGCTTAATAGAGATGTTTAGTAACCCCCTAAAGTGTTTTCATTCTACTAATTTTTTTCTGACTTTGTGGCTAATCTCACTGTTCTTTCACTAATTTTATTGAATTCTTCACCTTAGATTATCATTTGAGGGAGATAGAATAGAAGAAAAATTAGAGATGATTCCAAGATTGGGAGCTTGTGAAATCAACAGAAACAGCTGTATGTGAAAGAAAACTAATTTGAGTGGGGGAAAGATGAGTTCATCTTTGATTATAAAGAATCATAATTAATTTTGAATTCAAGGAAGTCTTAAATGTAAGAATTCTACTGGTAGTTGGAAATTTTGGATTGTAGCATGTTAAACAAGAAATGTGTGATTTGAAGAAAGAATAAAATGAGTCACTGGTAGTCAGAGAACTTCAAATTCTCAATGATTTATTTGTTGCAAAATGTGGTACCCTCAATTATTTCGTCTTCTATATCGATCAGTGTATCTTTTGTAGTTAAGGTAGGTTGTGGGTGCCTTGGTCTGAGAGACTGGAGTCAGGGTTAGAGGCAGCTTTGTTGTGTTTTCGGTGGCAATTGTTAAAGAACATTGTTTTCAAAGTGTTTCCCAACCCTATTAGCCTTTAGCTTCCAGAAGATTTATATCTATTTTATTTGCCAGTTCTTTTGTTTTCTTCCAGTTTTTAACTCTTTGCCCTCTTCTATTCTTCGCTGTGTCTTTATTTGATCCTGGCTGTATCTAGTCTTAGTGAATATGTATTGGGTTGTCGGAAAAATCATGAGACATTTTTGCAACGAAAAATATAGAAAAATATGTCATGACTATTCCGACAACCCAATATATATATTGTACTTGTTAATGTCCTTGATAAGCTCATTTTCAGTTGATTTTTAATATGCTTTCTTTGTCCAGATTTATCTCCCAGTAAATTTCCACATATTCTACTCATACACTTATAAGCATGTTCTTCTGTAGACATATTATAGGCTCTTCCTCATTGGTTTAATAATAACAAAAATTAAACATTTTATCTTAGTATTATGTATATTGCAATCAGTCATGAATATTCTATTTTGTGATAAAGATTGGAGCAAAAGATGATTCCTTAAAAGGTAATAAAAATGTGACACAGATTTGAAGAACTAGATTTCAGGGGCCTTAGAGCCAGAGGCAGCTATGGTTAGAAAATGGGAAGAGAAAGAAGTGTTCGTCACAAAGTAGGAGTTTACTTATATTTTTTGAATGAATAGAGAGAAATAATTGGGAAGTTCAGAGACATAGAAGCTGAGTTTTCTCAGAGAGAATGGTTCACAGTATTAAACTAGTATGCCAGCCCAGGGAAAATGAGGGATAAAAAAAGGCTTTTGCATTTATTAGAAAGAAGGTCATGAATAGATATCTTAAAAACAGTTTTGTTTCACTGTGAAGGTAGAGGACAAAGGGTTAAGGAAGCCTTGATAATAAAGCAGTTAAGGGAAGGAGAGAAGCTGGGTAATAGTTGAAAGGGTTACTTAAAGTGTGGTGAAAAATTTTAGAGATAGCTGAGATATTCATGTTTAAAGGGAAAAGAGGAAGTGTCAGGGAAGGGAAAACTTAAAGAGATAAAAGAGGATAAATGTAGGAGTGGTGCAATTCACTAGAATGTAAGCTCCATGAGTGCAAGCATTTTTACCTTTTTTTGTTCACTGATGTATGCTCAGTGCTTAAAACAGTGCCTGGCACTTAGTAGATGCGAATACAAATTAAATTCAAAAGATATATTGGGTTGTCGGAAAGTCATGACATATTTTTTTCTGTTTTTCATTGCAAAAATGTGTCATGACTTTTCCTACAACCCAATATTTTAGCTTTAGATATATTTATACATATTTTAGGATGAGAGGATGAATGATAATATTTTACAAATGGTCAAGAATGGTAGCATTGTTATTTCCGTAGATTCTGTTTGTTTAGTTTTTGTATGTATCTCAATTATGTAGAAGATAAATTCCAAAATCAGGAAAGAGAGATGTCCAAAAAACCCCCCCAAAACTATCTTAACTTTGTATAGTTTAACAGATTAAATTAATAGTCTATTAACATTATATTTTGGATGTTTTTAGCATTATCACTAAGTTTATAGCAATATACAAAAAGCTTCATCTACTTTTGAAGAACTGTCAAATACCAAGGTACCTGCCTACCTTGAAGTGACCTTGCACATAGAGTAGGTGCAGTAGTTCATTGTGTGTCAAGTGACCAGATTAGGGGGATGCCTGTGACTGGTAAGATTCTGAAACATTTTCAGTTACCAAATTTTCTTGATAATTAAAAATTTGTGGATCTTCAAACCTTTATATCTGATGATAAAGGACTTTATAACATTAAAAAAGTTTTTGAAATATTTTACATAAAGAAAAATAGACTTGCCTTGGTCACTTTTATTGAGAGTTAAACTGCTGCTTAGAGGATATTCCCAATATGATTTTTTTGAATATTACAATATTCTCAATGCTTTTAAATAATAATACTTGAATTTTTTATTTGGATTATGACCTTGTAAAAATTATGAGAGAGAATTTAGAAAAAAAGTTAATGAAAATAACTCCATTTATCATTCACAGAACCTTGCAAGAGGATAATCCGAATGGAGTCGTTCTTAGTACTGATGATTATTTTTACATAAATGGACAGTACCAGTTTGATGTAAAGTATTTAGGAGAAGCACATGAATGGAACCAGAATCGTGGTAAGAATAGATATCAGATTCCAAAGAACAAAAGTAATATAAAGAAAAAATTTTCTTAGTATTTGTATTTTGAGAGACATATAGCTTTTAAATAGTTATAATTAACTTTATGTAGCTATATAATATATATAAAATTATAACTATAACATCTTAATGTTATATAATAAGTGATAAAAGAGGTAGTCTTATTTCAGAGCTGTTATGAGGATTAAACAAGTTAATTTTTGTAAAATGTTTAGAACGTTGCATGGCATGTTTAAGTTTCATTTAATCAATGGGGATCTTGTCAGAAGTAAATCATATTTTCTACTTGGGTTTCAGAGTAACTCAAGATAGTTATAGTTATCTGGTATGCTTTGGTTCCTGTTCCTAAAATGGAATTTGCATTGTTATCCACTAGTTTTCCCTAGGTTGGTTTATTTTTTTATTTTTATTTTTTTAAGATTTTATTGGGCAATTAGGGAAGGGGAACAGCCAAGTTGTTGTCCTTCAATCTTAGTTGTGGAGGGCACAGCTAGCTCAGCTCCAAGTCCAGTTGCCACCTGGCTGCCCGTGGCTGGCTGTTCAACTCAAGGTGGCCGTGTTCAATCTTAGTTGCGGGTGGTCATAGCCCACCATTCCCATGTGAGAGTCGAGCCAGAAACCTTGTTGCTAAGAGCATGCGCTCTAACCACTGAACCATTTTGCCACCTGTTTGCAGCTCAGTGGTAGCTCAGCTTGGGCGCAGCTCACTGGCCCATGTGGGAATCGAACTGGCAACCCTGTTGCTCAGAGCTTGTGCTGTTAATCAACTGAGCTACTCGGCCGGCCCAGGGTTGGTTTAATTTTTATGGAAGTTAGTGTAAGAGTAAAACTGGTTCCCCTCAAACTGAATCTGCTGGGAGATCATAGATAAAACATTGAAATCTTTATTAGTGGAACTGTCTATTCACTGAAGGTGGTTTTATCAGGAAGTGTTTAGTTACATGAATAGTTTGAATTTTGTATGGGGAATTCTTATTAAGACATATAGACAATATTTTACTTAGCCTTTCTTTCATGATAAATGCACTGTGAAGGTGATTACTGAGTTTTCTATCTTCAGACATTGATAATATTTTCTGTATTCCTTCTTTAACTAAATATTAAAGTGAGAACTCAGGAATATGAAAAAATCAACACAACTAAAAATAAAGAAAACTGTATGATATGATGAAGAACAATCTTGGATTTGCCAGTTACTCACTATGTGATCTTGTGCAGATTACTCATACTCTGCAAGCCCAGTGTCTTCATCTGTGAAAGGACATAATAATATTTAACCTCCAGAACTGTTGTTAAGGTTAAATCAAAATGAAAAGTGCTTAGCAATAGTTCAACATGCTCTTACTATAGCAACAGCCACAGCAATAGTAATATTAAATTAATAGGCAGAATTCTTTTTAAAATATCTTTATTGAGATATAATTCACATGGCTTTTAGCACAGAGTTGTACAGCCATCATCACAATCAATTTTAGAACATTTTTATCACCTTAAAAAGATCCTGTACCAATTATCAGTCACTCCTCATTTCCCTTCAACCTCTCCCAGCCCTAGACAATCACCAATCTATTTTCTATCTCTACAGGTTTGCCTATTCTGGAGATTTTATATAAATGGAATCACCTACTATGTAGTCTTTTGTGAATGGCTTCTTTCATTTAGCATAATGTTTTCAAGGTTCATCATGTTGTAGCATGTATCAGTACTTCATTCGCTTTTATGGCTGAATAATATTCCATCCTATGGACACACCATATTTTATTTTCCCATTCATCAGTTGATGAACATTTGGGTTGTTTTCCACCTTTTGGCTATTATGAATAATGTTGCTGTGAACATGCATGTCTATGTCTAACATTTTTAGGACCTGCCAAGCTGTTCTCCAAAGCAACTGCACAATTTTTCATTCCCACTAGTAGTTTGTGAGGGTTTCAACTTCTCCATATCTTCACCAACATTTGTTATCATTTTCTGACTTTTGATTATAGCTATAAATGGTGGTTATGAAATGGTATTTCATTGTGGTTTTGATTTGTATTTCCCTGATAGCTAATGATGTTGAGAATCTTTTTGTGTGCGTATTGGCCATTTGTTTATCTTTAGAAAATTGTTCAAGTCTTGCCTTTTTTTTTTTTTTTTAAGATTTTATTGAGGAATTGGGGGAGGGGAACAGTGCTGGGGAATCTGGGGAAGGGGAACAGACAAGTTGCTGTCCTTTTGTTCTTCAGTCTAGTTGTGGAGGACGTTGCTTCACTGGCCCATGTTGGTATTATCATTGCGCTCTTCCCGGGTGAGGCAAATCGGTCGCTGGCCCCTGGACGGCTGCCGCTCATGGTGGCTCTTGGCAGCTCACGCCGGCTCCAGCCACACACAGTAGCTTATGGCAGCCCAGTGCAACAGGGGCTGCAGCCTATGCCGTCGCTGGTGACTCACGGCATCCCAGCTCCAGGTTGAGCTGTTGTTCACCATTTTAGCTGTAGAGGGCAATGTCGCCCTCATGTGGGATCCAAACCGGGGCCCTCCTGCTCAGAGCTGGCATGCCAAGCCAGGTCTTAACCAACACGCCACTCGGCCAGCCTGTCTTGCCATTTTTATTTTTATTTTAGTTTATTAAAAACAATTTTTAAAAAAAAGATTTTATTGGGGAATTAGGGGAAGGGAACAGCATTGGGGAACTGGGGAAGGGGAACAGACAAGCTGCTGTCCTTTTGTTCTTCAGTCTAGTTGTGGAGGACATCGCTTCACTGGCCCATGTTGGTATTATCATTACGCTCTTCCTGGCTGTGGCAGTCACTCGCTGGCCATTGGATGGCTGCTCACAGCGGCTCATGGCAGCTCACGAAAGCTCATGCCCGCTGCCAGCCTGCCCCACTGCAGCCTACGCCGTTGCTGGCGACTCACGGCAGCCCAGCTCCAGGTTGAGCTGTTGTTCACCATCTAAGCTGTAGAAGGCTCAGCGTCACTGGTGCTCATATGTGGGATCCGAACTGGGGCCCTGCTGCTCAGAGCTGGCATCCCAAGCCAACTCCTAACCAAGGCACCACTCGGCCGGCCCAAGTCTTGCCATTTTTAAATTGGATTATTTGTCTTTTTATTATTGAGTTGTAAGGGAGTATACAAAACTTTTAAAACTTCCAAATAATTTTCTTGTAAGGCTTATTTATTGTGGTTTATTATTAATTTCCTGGATTGTTTAACTTTTTTGGAAAAAAGGTAGTTTTATAAGAATATCTCTTGTGGGCCGGCCGAGTGGCACGTTGACTAGGAGTTGGTTTGGGACGCTGGCTCTGAGCAGCAGGGCCCGAGTTCGGATCCCACATGAGGGCCAGTGATGCTGCGCCCTCTATAGCTAAGATGGTGAACAACAGCTCAACCTGGAGCTGGGCTGCCGTGAATCACCCAAGATGGCGAATCACCAGGGATGGCGTGGGCTGCAGTGGGGCTGGCTGACAGCGGGCATGAGCTTTCGTGAGCTGCTGTGAGCCACCATGAGTGGCCATCGAATGGCTGGCGAGCAACTGCTTCAGTCGGGAAGAGCGCAATGATAATACCAACATGGGCCAGTGAAGCAACATCCTCCACAACCAGACTGAAGAACAAAAGGACAGAACTTGTTTGCTCCCGTTCCTCCGATTCCCCAATAAAATCTTTAAAAAAAAACTCAAAAAACCCCAAAATCTCTTGCACAACAGTATATACTAATGTTTACTTCAGTCATCGCATTTTGTGTTTTTTTTTGTGTTTATATTTTTTGTTTGTTTTTAAACTTTGTTTTGGAATAATTTTAGATTTCTGGAAAAGTTGCAAAGGCAGTATAGAGTTCCTATATTCCCCTCACCCATTTTCCCCTAATGTTACCCCTAATGTTAACGTCTTACATAACCATGGTATGTTTGTCAAGACTAAGAAATTAATATTGGTACTGAAAAAGTTTCCTGGACCAATTGCAACTTGTGTGTGGAGGCTTCCCCACACCAACAAGCAATTCTAGAACAATTCTGACACTGTCTACCTAGAGATGGAATCAGATTCCACAGGTAAAGGGCCCAGTCCCACAAGACTGCCCTTTACTTTAAATGCCAGTCACAAACCTGCTTTTGACCAGTAGGCTACAAATTGGAGGTTCCAATGACCAGTCTCCTTGGATTCAAATAATTTGCTAGAGTGTCTCACAGAACTCAGGAAAATTTTATTCACAAGATTACTGATTTATTATAAAAGGGCATAACTCAGAAATAGCCAGTTGGAAGAGATGTATACAAGGTATGGGAGAAGGGGCGGAGCTTCTATGACCTTGAGTCCAGGTGCGCCACTCTACCAGCACCTCCATGTGTTCACTAACCTGAAAGTTCCCCAAACCCTCTCCTTTTGAGTTTTTATGGAGGCTTCATTACATAGGCATGATTGATTAAATCGTTGGTGACTGAACTCAATCTTCACCCCCTCTCCCCTCCCCAGCAGTCCTGGGGCAAGGCGGAAAGTTCCAACCTTGTAATCACCAGGTTATCACAGGAAACCAACCCCCAATCCTTAGGTCCCGTCCAAAAGTCACTTTATTAACATAAGAAATATCTTTAAGCTCTCATCACTTAGGAAATTCCAAGGGTTTTAGGAGCTCTGTGCTAAAAACAGGATGAAGACCAAATATATATTTCTAATTATATATCACAGTATCACAGGTACATTACTATTAAATAAACTCCAGACTTTATTTGGATTTTAGTTTTTCTACAAAAGTCCTTTTCTGTTCCAGAATCTTAGCCAGGATACCATGTTTTTTTAGCATGATACTTTTTTTAATAGCTTTTTTTAAAATTTGTGTTGTTTATATATGTAACACACACATAAGACTTAGATCATATAGATTTTATTTAATAATTTTCTCTGATTATAACTTTAGTATTTATTTAGTATTATTAAATTATTATTCAATATTTACCTGTACCTTAATTTTTCATATACTCAAAAGTGATTTTTTGCAGTAGAGTTGTGAGTAAATTTAACACATACTATGATTTTCAAATTATGAAAAGATCAAAATTTTAAAATATTGAGATAACACTTATCATTAAAAACGATTGTCTGTTTATTTGTGTTTTTCAGCAAAAGAAGCATTTGAGAAGAAGGTATCTCCTATAATAATAGATAATACAAATCTACAGGCATGGGAAATGAAGCCGTATGTTGCTTTGGTTTGTACCATACTTGTCATAAGTCTATAATAGTGGGTTTGAAATTACTGGGGATGTGAATTACATAAGTGAATCTCAAGGAGTGTCCTTGGACTTTCTGTAACTGAGCTTTCCCTGGTCTTCACCAAAATGAGAAAAAAAATGTTTTGGTTTTTAAGTCCTGAGATTCAATTTTTAAATTCTGAGATTGTTTATTTTTGTTGTTTAATCTCTTCTATGAAAGTGTAGTGGTGCTGTAATATAATTGTGTGTGTGTGTATTATAATTATATATGTGTGTGTGTGTGTGTGTGTGTGTGTGTGTGTGTGTATAAATTTTTTTTCTAATTCTCTTACTTGTTTAGGATTAACATTTGTTATTCCCCAGATTTCTTTTGAAATTTTGCTATTTTGAGAAATTCAGAATTCTGTAAATTTAACTATTTTCAGTTCTCCAAATTTGCCAGCTTCCTTTTTTGCTCAGCTTTGATGTCACCTTTATCAGGAAGTTAGCATTCATTTTCTTACTAAAAAGCTGAGTTGGACACTCTTTCTGCTTTTATTCCACCCTGGCTTACTTCTGTCATAGCATTAAGCACACTGCTTTTATCAGTAGGCCATGGGTTGGCTAAGTATTTCCTGTAAAATGCCAGATAGTAAATGTTTTAGGGTTTGGGGGCCACATACGATCTGTTGCAGATCCTTATTTTTTTCATTTTAAACAACTTTAAAGGTATAAAAACTATTCTTAACCCCTAGGCTGTACAAATACTGGCTGATGGGCTGCATTTGGGTCTAGGCCATCTATGTTTTCGTGGGGGTAGGACCATTGTTTTATTCATCTTTGTATAGCACTATGAGTGACATATTGTAAATATATTTTCCTTGAGTAAATTGACGAATGAAGCTTTTGTGAATATGAGGTATTGTTTGGTTTATTCTCCCAAGATTAGCACATGGCTGGCACATGAAAGCTCAATTTATGTTTCTTTAGTGAGTGAATGTTGTATTTCCTCTTTTATGTCCTCAACACATCTAGCCTCTACCTCCTTTGCTGTGCCTAATGCACTTGTACTATTTTGAAGGTCTGATTCTTCACCTTTCTGAAGAAAATTAGGTGTCCTTTGAAAACAAAGGAGGTTTTACTTTTGTGCAGGGGAGTAGAGGAAACAAAAAGACTCAATTTTAGTGTATTGGGAGCTAAAATTTGGTTTGCTTTCTGGCCTTAAAGAGTTCCTAATTTCTAGACTAATATATTCACCATAGGGGCATGCTTTCCCCATTAACCTTACTTGACTTCTCCGTAGGTTTTCATTAGCTCCCTGCTATCCCTGTGTTGAAAATAGGCTTAGGGTGGGTAAGAATGGAAGCAGGGAGACTAGAGGACTATAGCAGTAATTAAAGTAAGAAAGCATGTGGCTCAGACAAACATGGTAACAGTGAAGATGACTGTGAGTAGTGATTAGATTCTAGATATAGTTTGAAAGGAACGCCAACTGAATTTCTTGTTTGTTTGATTGATGTGGATGTGAAAGAAAGAGAGTAGTCAAGTATGACAAGAGAGCCATCAAGATAGATTTTTGGCCTGTATAACTGGAGCTTGTCATCAGATGAAGAAGAGTTCAAGTCGAATTGTTTTCGGGTAGGTGCAGGGTAATGGATTTCAAAAGTTTAGGTTTGAATATGTTAAGTTCAAACATAGGTAGTTGGAATAGGTAGTTGGGTCTATGAGTTTGGAGTTCAAGAGTGAGTTTTGGGCTAAAGATACAGTTAGAGAGTCATTACCATATGGATGATATTTAAAGCCAATGAATGGAGTGATATTACTGAGGAAGCAAGTGTAGATTAAGAGTAGAGGACCAAGGACTAAGTTTGGTGCATTCATTCCACTGTGAGAAGAGGTCTAGGTGAAAAGGATGGACTAGCAAAAAAGACTGTGAACACCCACTCAGTGGGATAAGAGGAAGAGCAATAATGTGCAATGAAAAATGTAAGGAGAAGAGATGATGAAATGTGACCAATGCAGTTGGAGGTCAAGTAAAAGAGGACAGAAGTAACCATAGCATTTTTTCAATGTGGAAGTAATTCGTGGTCTCGATACCCAGTTTCAGTGGAGTAGCCAATTTAAGAGAGGCTAAAAGGAGAGGAATTAGAGACAGAGAGACTATAATTATTTTGAGGCATTTTCTTACAAAGGGGAGGGGCAGGAAAATGGAGCAGGCATGGGAAGTGGGGTTAAGAGTAAGATGAAAGGAACTGAATGTGATGGGATTGATTCAGGAAGGAGGGAAAAATTAATGATGCCTCAGAAAGAGGAGAATTGCTGAAATTAATTATCCTTGAGATAGAGAGGAGATGAATCTAATGCATAATTCTAGGGCTTGGCTTTTTATTTTATTTTATTTATTTTTATTTTTTTTAAGATTTTTATTGGGGCATTGGGGGAAGGGGAACAGACAAGTTGCTATCTTTTTGTTCTTCAGTCTAGTTGTGGAGGACGTTGCTTCACAGGCCCAAGTTGGTACCATCATTGCGCTCTTCCTGGGCGAGGCAGATCAGTCGCTGGCTTCTGGACTGCTGGCCGCTTACGGTGGCTGCTGGCCGCTTACGCTGGCTGCTGGCTGCACACGGTAACCCATGGCAACCCACCTGCCGTCACCCGCCACTCATGGCAGCCCAGCTCCAGGTCGAGCTGTTGTTCAGCATCTTAGCTGCAGAGGGCAGTGTCACTGTCACTGGCCCTCATATGTGGGATCCGAACCGGGGCCCTCTGGCATCTCAAGCCAGCTCTTAACCAATGCGCCACTTGGCCGGCCTAGGGCTTGGCTTTTTAGATTATAGCCATATTAGAGTTTTGAGAAATAAAATGGGGTATTATTTAAAATAGTTTTAAAATTATAAAAGTCATGCATAAAAAAATCAAATCATAAAATAAAAGGCCTAAAATCTTTCTCCCTTGAGGTAGATGCTTCTAATAGTATTTTTGAGACTATTTCCAGAAGATTTCTATACATGTGCAAATATGTAACTCCTTTTTACCCAACTGAAAATTCTGTATCTTACTTTCTTAACAATTTATATTAAAGATGTTTTCTCCTTAATACATATAGAATTTTAAAAATTACTGTATAATATTTTTATTGTATGGTTATACATTCCTTTGTTAAGCTCGTTCCATAAGCTACTGAGTTGTTTGCATTTTTTTGCTGTTACAAATAATGGTGAACTGGGTATCCTGGTGTGTATATATCTTCGCACTTTTATGTATTTTATCAGTAGCATAAATTTCTGGAAGTTAATTGCTGGGTCAAAGAGATTAATTCACCAGTTTAACACACTCCTCAAGATTAGATAATCTCTTAGGTTCTTTTAGTTTTAACATGCTACGAATTTGGATACACTGAATTTAATTTCATAGAAGTAATTATTTTTAAATGCTTTTGTCTTTTTTGTATGTAGTCTCAAAAACATAAATATAAAGTCCTTTTCCGGGAACCGGACACATGGTGGAAGTTCAAACCAAAGGAACTTGCAAGGTATAACTTGGAGAGTATCTAACATGTTTTTTTATTTCATGATAGTGATAGAAAGCCTATCTAGATTTTTTCCTCTTATGAAAAATGAATGAAACAAAATGGATTAGATTGCAACTTTGCCATTTAAAATTTGATAACAAATTTTGTATTGCCTATAGGCCATTTTTTTTCAGTTTATGAAGAATTTATATCTTTTTGTTCCAAAATTGAGTTAATTAACAGATAAATGCCAATTGTCTTATATAGCCAGTACTTTATTACTTAGTCATGTAATGTCAATATCTGAAACTAGAACAGACCCTAGGGCTTGGCATACCCGAACCATGTGCTATTAGGAGGAACAAATTCCTATAGCTGCCTAATGACGTAGAATACTGGAAGGAAGTAAGGCGGTATAAATAGATAAAAAGGTACCACATGTCCAGTTGTCCAGATATTTCAACCTCCCTCCCCACCTTTCCTGCCATTCTTAATTTGATTGTTTGACTTGAATAAAAATGTTACTCAGGACATGGATATGCAATGTGTTTTTCTTTGTGCTCTATACTTCCTCAGAGATAGCCGTAACTTAATTTTTGTCAGGGTATTTTCTTCTTGGTAATTTTAACTAATTTCTGTACTAACTAAAGGACAACCTAATTTGAATGTATTCACAATGTTGTGCAACCATCACCTTAAAAAGAAACCCCCGAACCTGCTGTAAGTCACTCCCAATTCCCCCCTTCCCTGGCAACCACTAATCTGCTTTTCTTTCTCTGTGGATTTGAGTATTCTGGATTTTGCATATAAATGGAATCATACTGTATGTGGCCTTTTGTGTCTGGAATCTTTTACTTAGCTTAATGTTTCAGGGTTCATCCATGTTGTAGCATGTATCAGCACTTTATCCCTTTTATTCTTTTGATACATTATCTGTATAAAGGAGTGAGATTGACCTACAAGTTTTTCTTCCTTGCCCTGCCTTGCCTGGCTTTGGTATAATGGTTTTAGGTTCATGAAATTAGTTGGGAAGTATTCTTTTCCTCTTTTATGAGTTTATGTAAGTTTGAATGATAGAATTTACTGATGAAACTGTCTGGATCTGGTGTTTTCTTTGTGAGATTTAGTTGAAATTTTTCCATTACACCAAAGTTTTCAAATTTATTAATACTAAACAAGTATAGTATTCTCTTACCATTTACATCTCTGCTGCACCTATACTTACCGTCCCTTTTTCATCCTAATATATTTATGTGTATCTTCCTTTTTTATTAGCCTTTTCAAATAAACAACTCTTTGCTTTGTTGGTCTTTTTGTTATGTTTGTTTTATATTTAATAGTTTCTACTTCTCTTTTATCCTACTTTCTCTGCTTTTTAAGAAAAAAATACCTGTTTTGCTTTGTTTATTCTTTTATTTAAAAAAATCTTTACCTGGACGTTTAGGTCATTTTCTAATAGGATTTGTTGGTATAATTTTCCTGGGTACTATGTTAGCTTCTGCCAGAACTTTAATATAGAATACTTTAAAAAATCATTTATTTTCTAATTTTTATTATGATTAACTTTATTCTTTAACCCTTGGATTATTTAGAACTATGTTTTTAAATTTCTGAACAGGTGGTTTTTAACTTCATTTTTTTCAAAAAAACTGGTTTTCAACTTAACCGCAATAGGTAAGATTGTGCAGTTTGTGTGATACTAATTCTCTGATATTTTTATTTATTTATTTATTTAAATTGGGCAATTGGGGGATGGGAACAGCTCTGGGGAACTGGGGGAAGGGGAACAGACAAGTTGCTGT
>NW_017731403.1:3504914-3528756 GCF_001890085.2 Hipposideros armiger
GCCGCTCACTGCGGCTGCTGGCCGCTCACGCTGGGTGCTGGCTACACACGGTGTTGTAGCAGGGACTGCAGCCTACGCAGTCGCTGCAACTCACGGCAGCCCAGCTGCAGGTTTAGCTGTTGTTCAGCATCTTAGCTGTAGAGGGCAGTGTCACTGGCCCTCATATGTGGGATCTGAACCAGGGCCCTCTGGCATCTCAAGCCAGCTCTTAACCAACGCGCCACTCGGCCGGTCCTCTGATATTTTTAAAGACATGTTTTATGGCTTAGTTCATTGTCAGATTTTTAATAAATGTTTCATGTTTGCTTGATAAGAGTATATACTGGTTATACTGTGTTAATGTTATTAAATCATGCTTGTTAATTCTGTTGCTCACATCTCTTATAGCTTTATTTATTTTTTAAATGCTTGATTAATGTTTAAGAGAAAGGTGAGGAAATCTATGTGAGCAGTGTGTTGAAATCTCCCTGTATTGTGTTGAAAATGTCAGTTTCTCCTTATAATTCTGCCTATTTTCGCTTATATGTTCTGAGGATATTTTTTGAAGTGCATAGATGTTTAAGATTTTTATATCATTCTAATTAATGGAACATTTCATCCCTGTCTAGTGATTTCTCTTATCCTTAATATTAATTTTTGTTATAAAGTCTAATTTGTCTAATACTACTAGTACTATACCAGCTTCCTTTTAGTTAGTATTTGAATGTTATTTCTTTTTTCATACTTTCAACCTTTCAGTATCTTTATGTGTAGGCGTATCTCTTGTAACCAGTATGGCTGTGTTTTTAAAAATCCATTCTATTCATCTTTGGCTTTTAACTCATAAGCTGAGTTCTTTTACAGTTATTTTGGTTATTCATATAATTGGTCTTGTTTCTTACTGTTCAATTCTATATGCTTTCTGTGTACCATACCTTTTCTGTGATTTTTTTTAATTTCCTATCCCAGAAAATTATGCATTTGAATTTTTGTCTCCTATCATGCCTTATTTTGGATTTTTTTTTTTATTGAATGCAAATCTTCTTATTCATTTTTTTCCTTCTTTGCTAATTTGGAAATTGTATACAATTTTTATTCTTTTAATGGCTACATTAAAAATTTTACTATGTAGACTTTAAAGGTAGACCATTTTCTTCACTTTCCTCCTCACAAATACAAGGACTTTTAAACATTTTAACTCTGACACTTAACTTCACTTCCAACTTACATGCTGTGATTGTCCAGAATGTACAGATAGTGTTTGTTTTCACTCATGTACAATAGTTATCGCTTTGTGCTTAATTTTTCTTTCATCATAGACCTTTCATATGGGAATTTCCTTCTGCCTGACATTTATCTTTTAGGATTTTCTTTACAGTGTAGGCCTGCTTAATGTCAAACTTTTTTTTTTTAATACTTGAAAACCCTTTTATTGCCCTTAATCTTTTTTTTAAAAGATTTTATATTTTTTTTTGATTGGGGAATTGGGAGAAGGGAACAGTGTTGGGGAATTGGGGAAGGGGAACAGACAAGTTGCTGTCCTTTTGTTCTTCAGTCTAGTTGTGGAGGACGTTGCTTCACTGGCCCATGTTGGTATTATCATTGTGCTCTTCCCGGGTGAGGCAGTCACTCACTGGCCATTGAACGGCTGCTGATGGCGGCTCACAGCAGCTCACGAAAGCTCATGCCCGCTGCTTGCCAGCCCCACTGCAGCCTATGCTGTCGCCAACGACTCACGGCAGCCCAGCTCCAGGTCTAGCTGCTGTTCACCATCTTAGCTGTAGAGGGCGCAGCATCACTGGCCCTCCTGTGGGATCCGAATCCGGACCCTGCTGCTCAGAGCTGGCGTCCCAAGCCAACTCCTAACTAACGCACTACTCGGCCGGTCCAACCCTTATTCTTTTACGATACTTTTGCTGGCTATATATATTCGAGACTGATAGTTTGTTATTTTCTTCAGACTTCCATTATTGTTAAGTCAGCTGATTTCATTGTAGATGACTAGTTTTTGTTTTGTTTTGTTTTTAATTTCTGGTTGCTTTTAATATCATCTCTTTGTCTTTGGTGAATGATAATTTCATTCCTTTGTTTCTAGTTGTGGGTTTCTTATTATTTGTCTTGTTTGGGATTTGTTGGGCTTCTGAGATCAGGGTGCTTTCTTTCATCAGTTCTGGAAAATTCTCAGCTATTTTTCTTTAACTTGCTTCTGTCCCATGTACTCTTTTTTCTCTTTCTGGGACTTGAATTAGGCATATAGACCTTTAGACATTAGACCTTTTTGCTCTGTCCTCTATGTCTATGTCTCTTAACCTATCTTTCATATTTTCTATCTCTTTGCTTCTCTGTGATCTGAACCCAGACAAGATCGAGGTAGGTAAATATGAAAGCCAGATTTGCCAGGGGGCAAATGCTAATAATAGCCCTGGGATCCAGACACTAAGCTTTGGTCCATCCTGATATAGGAGAGTTGCAACTGAGATGTTTTCATTAAGACAGAACCCTTGAGGGAATAAAGCATACCATCGGACCTCCTGAAAGATGCAAACCCAGATGCTATATAAAGGAAAGCATCCCTAGTTTAAGGCCTAAAGCTTCCCATATATTAGGTTCCACTAGATATAAGCTAATGAAGAAAAACACACAAAAAAATAAGCCATCATGAGTAAAAGCACAAATATAACAAACTTCATATTTGAACATCCAGAGACTTCAGGTACTAGGAATTTTTTTTCTTTGCTTGAACTTAAAATATTAAAATATATGTTTGCTTTAAGTCACTTAGGATTCAGTTTTATTGCAGCAGGAGGGCCTTTTGGGAAATCTAGTCTGCCATACTGGCATAAGTAGAAGCCTCCGTAGTGGAATTGTTTTACTTGCTATTTAATAACTAATTAAAGCCTGGAAACAATGGTCATATTATGAGATTTTTTTTTGCAGAGCTTGAGAATAACTTCTTTTAAAGTTATTAGGATCTGCTCATTTTTTCCCAAGCTGCTAATGATGTGTGGAATGATTAAGAAAGTGGTAATTTAAGACATCCTAAATAAAATGAAAATTAGATTTAAATAGCATATATTGTTAATCAAAATAAACCGGTTTTGATATTTTTGTGTTAGAAATATATTATTGTTTTTCTTGACATGATATGTTCTGATTTTTTTTAAAGCTTAATTACCAATATTCCCTCTACCCTTTTCTCCCCTGAAATAGGCGTAATATTCATGGGGTAAGCAAAGAAAAAATAACAAGAATGTTGGAACACTATCAACGTTTTGTTTCAGTGCCCATAATCATGAGTTCTTCAGTTCCAGAGAAAATTGAACGTATTGAGTTGTGTGCATATTCTTGTGAGGACAGAAATTCTAGGTAGGTTAAAGTCCCTATGTTTAAAGTTCCAACATTAAATTGGAAACTTAATTTTTAAAAATGTGATAATTTTGGAGCTTGTGAAATCACTGACAAATAACTAAAAATAAGGTAGATGTTTGTTACTTATAGGGCTTCCATATAGTCTTACCTGACGCAGGATGTGTATGATTAGCAAGAGAAGTAAAAGTTGATATGAGTGATAACATGGGAGTGTTTTTCATTGTCCTCAGGGTTTTGTGGGTCCATGTTTATACTATGAATACTCCTGTCTTCATTATGTAACTTTCTGCTATTCCAGTATTTATATCTGTTACCTTATCTCCTCTTTGTTATTATTTTGTGTATAGTCATATCACTTAATTTCCTTAGGTATTAGTAAAAATATTCTTTCAAGTTAGTATCATAAAATTTAATTATTAATGGTACAGTTTTACTAAGTAATGCAAGTCATAGTCTTATGAAAATTTGCAATCCAGGATAGTACTGATTCTGTTAAACATTTAGGACATATAAATAATTGAATAAGTGAGTAAAGAAGAACCTTAAATATATAGAGAGGTCTGAATCTCCCGTATTTTATGATGGTAAGGGATGGAGAGGCTCAATTAAAAAGGAGTTGGGAGTTGGGAAGAGAAAATTCATAAATGCCCTTACATTGAGGAGCAGTGTTGCATAGTGGTGAAGAGCATGGGCACTTGAGCTCTGTTTCCTGACTTCAAATCCCAAAGTTTTGTAAACTGTAACTTTAGAAAATCTCTCTGTACATCATCTCTTCATTTCTAAAATGGCAATAATAACACTGCTCATACGGATCTCATAAGGATTATGAATTCACACTTTTAAAGAACTTAGAATAGCATCTGGCAAATAGAAAACTCAGTGCTAGATGTGATTTTTGTAGGAAGGCTTCATGAGAGAGGTGGGGCTTTGATAGCACCTGGAATAAAGAAAGAAAGGAAGGAAGATGAGTTGACAAATTGAATAAGGAAAAGACATTGAAGTTTAAAGTGTAATGATTAGGCAAAAGTGCTCTGAATCTGAAATTAACATCAAGAGGTAGTTTTAAAAAATTTAATAAGTGACATCTCAAATGAGAGCTCTCCTCCCTTTCATTTCTCTTCATTGTACATATCAAGTTGGTTGACTCTTTGTGACTTTGTAAATGAAGCTTAAACGTGTTCCTTTTTAGCAAATGACAAATAGGTGGTATAGAGGCATACTTAGTTTCACATATGTTAAGCTTACATAGATAGGAAAGAAGCCAGGGAGGGAGTGCCCTCTTCTGGGCACAAATTTAGAAACTTAACTTTAATATTTACACCTAAGAAACACCTTGCCTGAAAATCTCATGTTTTTTATTCAATTCAAAAAGCTTACTGCTTCCTATTATGCCAAGCATAGTGCTAGGTGTTGGGGTTACAACAGAGGAAGGGATGTGTTCATAGTGTATTAGGGAAAGATCAAGATTAGCTTTTATAATTTTAATATAGTTTATTTTTAGACTTTTTAGAATAAATAAATGTTAAGTGCCCTGTCTTTCAGTTGAATGCTTCTTTAATTTAAATCATAATAGTAATTATATGACTTCCTTATAATACTTAAAAAAAAATCTTACAGCCCAAGAGACAATGAAGATATTACCTCTGAAAAAGAAGAAAATGTTTTATCCTCATCTTTGAAGCACTTAGAGTTCATTGAAGAGAAGAAGCTTGCAGTGACCGAAGAAAATATGTCGCCTGAGAATGACACTTGTCTTCCTAATGCATATTTAAACAAAGGAAGAAAAGAAATAAATGGTATGAATCCTGACATTCAGAGTGTTTTCGTTCAGAAAGTTCCAGAAATGTATTTTTCTGATTCTGAAAGCAAAGTACGAGTAACAGACAAAAGTGAAAAAGAAGTAGAAATGGCTTCTGAAAAAGAGTGTGGTAAAACTGACGCAGATAGTTTTGTAGAAGGAGTGTTACCTAGTATTAGCTATGGTGAGAATAATCAGGAAGTCTGTGATCTTTCAAATACTATACCTCTTCAAAATGAAAATTCTTCACCTGGCGAAATATTGAAAGGAGGAGTAATGGTAAAGAAAAACACCTTTGGAAAACAAAAAAGCAAATCAACTTTGGAAGAGTTTCCACAACATGAGCTATCAAATTTTGTTGGTGATTGGCCAGTTGATAAGACTATTGGTCAGAGGACAAAAAGGAACCGAAAAACTGAAAAAGCTTTATCTGTACAAAGTGACAAAAAGTATAATCACCCGCCATCACGTAAAGTATTAGATAATAGTCTATCTATGAATGTAGATAATATCCAGCAGCAAGGATCTCCACATGAAAATGTAGAGGATGACAAGTCACAGTGTGATGATGCTTCAGAATCTTTCAGTAGCTGTAAGTATGATACTTATAAAAATACTGAAAACTCATTCAACATTGTGGGCAACTGGCCTTCATCTGATGCTTTAGCTCAGAGAGAGCATAGATCAAGAGTGCCAAAGACTGGTTTAAATGAACCCAACCTAGAATTTGGAACTAATGATAACATGAATGAAATACCCTTATACACAGCACATGAGACCTGTTGGGGGACAAGCCCTGAAGACCTAAAAACGTTGGGTAGCTATTCTCTAGGAAGTTCTGAAATGCTGTCCAGTGACATGACCTGTGAGAATAAGACTTGTCCAAGTGAAAAGATCCATGGACAACACACATTGTCTCTTACTTTTACCAATACTTCTCCGACTATTCCTGAAGTTGAATTTCCAGAAGGAAGGCCTCAAGAAGTCCCAGGAATAGAAGTAGACATGTGTACACAGACTGAACCACAGGATTTTGCTCTCTTATGGAAAATAGAAAAGAATAAAATTAGTGTTTCAGAATCTGTGAGAGTATTAATAGGAAGATTAGATGGATTTAAACCAAAAGATTTCAATATTAACTCAAAATTAGATGTTCAGGAAACAATTCCATATAGGGTAATGTATGATAAAAGCACGTTTGTTGAAGAAAGTGAGCT
The DNA here is from genome assembly GCF_001890085.2 of Hipposideros armiger. Classification (NCBI taxonomy): domain Eukaryota; kingdom Metazoa; phylum Chordata; class Mammalia; order Chiroptera; family Hipposideridae; genus Hipposideros; species Hipposideros armiger. The sequence continues at coordinate 3,511,278 of NW_017731403.1, forward strand.
TACCAGTGCTGATGAATCTGAAAATCTTAACATTCTTTGTAAACTATTTGGATCCTTTTCATTAGAAGCCCTTAAAGACTTATATGAGAGGTGTAACAAAGATATTATTTGGGCCACAAGCCTTTTGTTGGATTCTGAAACTAAATTATGTGAGGATACTGAATTTGAGAATATCCAAAAATCATATGATGAAGCACAAACTGGGCCATTTTCTCTGGGATTGAATTTGAAGGAAATTATTAGCCAAAGAGGAATCTTAGAGGATTCTAATTCTTCTGTGCCAGAATTTAGCCATGCAGTTGTTATCACTAACACTAATGTACATACTACCAATGATTCAGAAAAGGGAAGCTCAGAGCAGGCAGAAATAATAGCTATAACTACTGAAAAACCTGGATTAGTCACAAGTGTATTTCCTAGCGCCACTGTAGATCTAAAAAATACTAATGAAGTACTTCCTAATAATCAGGCAGAACTATCAGGTTTGTATAACATTAACCAGTCTTTTACAGGTACACTAAAAGCTACTACTGTTCAAGATGTGAGTGAAGTAGAGAAGAATCTAGAAGTCACAGATGTTGGAGATAGTATTCATTCTTTGAACTTGTCAGGTATTTTAAACTCTGTATCAAGCACTTCAAATCTTGAATTAAATGAAGAAATTTATTTTACTGACTCTTTTGAAATAAAGAAAAATGAAAATCTTCCAAAGGATTATGCGAAATTTCCAAACATGGAAGAATTTATGAATGAAGATGAACAGGAAATGGAAAATATTCTAATGGCAGGGAGTACTTTGTCAACTGGAAGTAGTGAAGAAATAAAAACTGAGATGTTGAATCCCACGCCAGTGATGACCAAATCTCTGACCATAGACTGTCTGGAATTGGCATTACCTCCCGAACTGGCTTTTCAGCTCAATGAATTATTTGGCCCTGTTGGTATTGATTCAGGTAAGGAAAAAGTAAATTTACCTATATTTGTGTTTTTATGTGAATAGAATATAGGGAGTTCTATTTCAATGTAAAGTTATTTCATAAGTTAACTGAAATATAAAAGTAATTTGTGTTGCCGACCTTATTTTTGACACAGCATGTTTGGAGAGGATTTTTGAAAATGTAATTTGAAGGACTAGAGTATTTATATGGAGTTTGTGTCCATCGTGTGTATGTATGTGTGTGTGTGTGTGTGTGTGTGTAGTTTCCTCTGGTATTTACCTCTTACTTATTTACACAGGTGAACCTTTTTGAATCTTTGGTGCTATTCCAGATGCATTTAAGGCAAGATAAATTTCTTAGAACAAACTTACTGAAAAGGTTTGACGAATGGAAATGAATAAATTAAATTTATTTAGACTAATGGGCATGAATAGCTTAAATATATGAAGCATTGTATAATTGCGTCATACAAGAAGTGTGAAAACAATCAATGACATATTGCATAAACACAAATATTCCAAGAGATTTAGAACTAGAAACATAGGTTAGTAATTAATAATACAAGTTAGTATTATGATGCTTAAAGTGGTTAAGTACATTGTCTGTACATGTAAAATGAGTAATGAGTATATTTTCTTTTCTTCTTTCCCTTTACAAGGGTCTCTAACAGTTGAGGATTGTGTGGTTCATATAGATCTGAATCTGGCTAAAGTGATTCATGAGAAGTGGAAAGAATCTATAATGGTTGGTAGGATTCTTTTTTATAAAGAGCTCCTTTGTGTCTATTTTGTCATCCTTCTTCAGTAAAATATACTGTTATAGGAAAGAAAGAGTTTTATTGCATTTTGACTTTGAGAATGTACTTTTACTACTTAACAAATTACTGATTTTTTTCCCTTTTTCCAGTACTTTAGATTATTTCTAGACTGACTAAATTATATAATTAATGATGGAGCTCAATATATTGATTTTTTAAGGGAAAAATATCATAGTTTTTATTCCCTAAATTTAAGACTTGCAGAACTGATTGATTAATTTTCAAAAACAGTTAAAAAAATACAGCATAAGAGCTCTATAAGTGGAAAAAATATATAGATGTACTCAATTTATAATTTTATTTATCTAATTTGTTTTACTTAGAATGATTAATAGTTTTACAAGGAGAGATGGTGTCTAAAGAAAAATAATATAATCTTGTTTTCTAAAGCATCCTTCTTTGTTAATACCGTTCTGCATTTGTGTTTAGGAGCGACAAAGACAGGAAGAGGTATCCTGTGGCAAGGTTATGCGAGGTAAAGCACATGTTTTTACTTTTAATGATATTGTCTTGATATTGAAACTTGGAGAGTGTGTGTGTGTGTGTGTGTGTGTGTGTGTGTGTGTGAATTTTAATTTATTTTAAATATTCTTGTGTTACCAAACTCAACGGGTTCACCGCCTGGGGTGTTCTATTTAAGAATGAGATGTGGTTGTCATTAGGTAGTTTCATTTACTTGCAGCAAGAAAATGAGACGGGATTCATACCCAGAAGGAAGGCTTAGCCATTGCTTGCATGCACTTGCACTGTTTGGTCAATTACATGCTGGTTTCTTTGTAGTTGGGTACACTTATCTGGTTGGGTTACTGTCAGGCTCTTCCTATTTATGGCTGCATCTGCAAAATACTGTGCTACATTTTAACATTTAGCAAGAAAGCATTTAGTAAGAACAGCCCATACCTTGAGACCCTTGTTCTAACACTTCCACAAAATATGTTACCTAAGAATTTTGATTGGCAAATAAAAGTTCTTTCAAAAGTCTGTTTTATTTTATTTCCATAAAGAAGAAAAAAATACCCTATAATACTATTTAGCTTTCATGAGTGCTGTGGAATACGTAAGATGTGCTAATACATATAGTCAAGGTGTTTTCTGTTAAGATTTTGCTCTGAATGAAAGAAATCGGTTCTGGTTTGAGAGCAGTAAAGTGCTCATATGTTTGAGAGCATCATTGAAATATTAAGAAATATTGGTTATTCAAAATTGATTTAAAAATCTTGGTTATTCAAAAATTTTATTAATGTTAGTATTTCTAGAGCACAAAAGTCAGCCTGCTTTTTTGGTACCTCTGCCAATTTGAAAACATTTGATTACGAAAGACTTCTCTTAGATAACATTGTCCTCAGTGATTAGGGCGGGTTGGCAGACCTGTTAGTAAGGGTCTCCCTTTTTTGCATGAATTCGTACATATACTTGTTTTCTCCACTCCACACTGGAACTGCAGGTTGAAGATTCTTAGGATGGGCTTTAGTTCAGACCTGTGCTCCGGTGGTAGTTTCAGGGGCTAAAGATGTTTGAGAGCTGGGAGTTGTGTGAACGATAGTATCGGCTGTTTTGTTTGTTTGTTTGTTTGATTTCTCCCCCCTCTCTAGGAAAGCAAAGGAATGTATCAGAATGTGTTGCTATCCCTTAGAGATGTTGAAATGTTACACGTTAAATACCGTTATTGTGAACTTCTTAAATGTTCAGCTCCTTATGTTGAATATCATTTGCTCACTTTTTATTGTGTGCCTCCAGTGGGTTACAGGTTTGCCAAAATACTGATCCTTGGAGTGGCTGGGCAGAGCTGACTAGAGCTGTTCTAGGTGGTCACTTTGAGTTGGCTGCCACTTTCTTTGTTTACTAGTATATATATGTGTCCCTATTTTCTGTGTCCATGTGATATGAAAAAGAGTGGGAAGAATTGAGTTGATTTACAATGATACCCAAATCATTTCTCATTTGAAATATTCCTACATTTACATGTCATTTCTTGCCTGCACTTAATGTAAAGATGTATTTTGAAACTTCACAGTTGCATTATAAGCTAAAAGTGAAAACCAGTATTTTTTTGGTCTCTCTGAGGTAGATGTAACAGAGTGTATAATGCTGGATTTGTACATTTTTTTGTTGAGGGTCTGACACTATACTGCTTTTGTAGATCCTTCCCTGGTTGGGCATATTGGTCTTGATAATACTGAACAAAAATCATCTCAGAGAACAGGCAAAAAATTACTGAAGACTTTAGCAGCATCTGAAATGGATCGTTGGAATACTCAAACTAAAAAAGTTTCACTCAGAGAAATAATGTCAGAAGAAATGGCCTTACAGGAAAAACACGATTTGGTATGAGTTAGTATAAATATTAAGCCTTTGTCTCTGATTCTAGGTTGATTGTGTATGTTTACTTTGTGATTTTCATTTAATTCTATATTTCCTAGTCTGGAATCTTCATTTAACCTAATTAACTTAATGTTAAAATTGAAAAATGTTTTAAACGTAGTTCAAATTGGAGTTTTTTGCTTCTGGGAAATTAGTTGATATTCTTTAACAGTAAAGCAATGTGTGTTAAATGTTGTTTTCAATTTAGTTTTTCAGGTGATTGAGCTGCATATTTCTTGGCATTTAACATTTATATAATTTTTAAATTCTAGAAACATGAAACTTTCATTTAAAGATAATTTCATTCATAAATTAGTGATAAGAATGTCTTTGTTACTATTAAAGACGTTATCCATCTTTGAAACAAAATTTTTTTGAGAAAATTTTAGAAATTTAACAATTTGAATTTAAAAATTAAATACTGTTATCTAACTTTTTAATTAAACAAGGTCAAACAGAAACTTTACTTTAAACTTTATTTACTTATTTTTTGTTAATTATTCAACATATCTAATTATATGAAGCCATAAGTGAATTTGGTTTCTTTTGCATTTCTTCTTAGCCTTTTTGGAAATTCTGAAAGGTAGTATTAGAGAACTTAAAATTAATAAGAAAAAAAGACCTTAAGGGTTATTTAGTCCAATTCTCAAGGGAAAAAGAAAAATTCTTAGTAAAACATTTTTACTTTCTTTGTTACTCATTTCACTGCTTAAAGGAACACCTTTATATTTGGCTGAAATACGTAGAATTGGGACATAGGAACAATGATGGGATTCCTCCACTTTCATATTTATTTTCTAGTTAAATTGGAAATATGCTACCAATCCTGCCTTCGCATGTTTATACCGGGGGTGCCAAAAAAAAAAATGTATACAAGTGGACACTTTGGTCAACGTTGCTCCAACAGTAGTTCACCATAATCAGAAGTATCTGGATGCTGAGACGCTGATGGTAACCACTTTGAGCACCTCTTGTAATTGCAGAAGTCAAACGTGACTTGTATTCATCTTTTGTTATCGGTATATATTGAGTATTACAATTTTAATACAGCTTTCCTTTCTTAAAATGTGTATATATTTTTTTGGCACCCTCTGTATAATTCAAGGAACAATCTCTTCAGTAGGATCTTATAATTAGTATTTCAAATATCCTCTTTATATATATAACAAATTGGAAAAATGGATTTTCTTAAAAAATAGGGAATGCCTAGAACTGATGTTCAAATGTTGTGACATTTTTTGTTGAAATGCCATTTTCCACTACTGAAACTTATCTTTATAGTTCTAACCTGCCTTTTAATCTCTCAGTAAATTAGTGAACGAATGAGCATCTTTGACTTCCCAACTTCATGCACTTTTTTTTCTGTCAGTGGTTTTGCTTGTTTTTCTATAGGGTGGGTAATAGAAGCTGTATTTTTTTGATCCTAAGGATTCCCACTTAGGTAGACCCTCAATAAGAGAATTTCTTTATGCTTTCTCCTCACTCTTTGCCCTCAAAGGAGAAAAATACTTTGTGTTTTTTTAAAGCAAGAAATAGTAAAATAAACTTGAGGCATAATACATGAATAGAATAATTAATTTTAAGATGATTAAGGTAATAAGTTTTTAGTTTTTTTTGAATTTCAAATTTAGAAACTATAACCTGGTAGTTTGCTAGTAAATCTGATTGCTGAATTTTTTTGTTAATTTAGATTGTAATGCATATTTTAAATAAAACATGAAATACTTTTAATTCTTGAGGTGGCTATGTCTATCACTTTTTTCTTTCTTTTTTTTTAATTTTTATTGGGGAACGGTGTATTTTTCTAGGACCCATCAGCTCCAAGTCAAGTAGCTGCTTCAGTTGTGGAGGACGCAGCTTTTTGGCCCATGTGGGACTCAAACCAGCAACCTTGGTGTTATGAGCCTGCGCTCCAACCACCTGAGCCAACTGGCTGCCCTCTATCACTTTTGTAATGTGTAATGTGTTGAGCTTTACTAGTCTTTTACTGGTCAGGTGGTCACCTATTGTGGTTCCTCTTTTATTGTTAGTTGGTGTTATAGATGGCCTAAATATGGTTAGGGTTCAAAACCAATAACTATTCTAGGATTGTCCTAGATCTATATAATTTTTATTTTTAGGACTTTTCAGAGTCACCTTTGAAATTTGATAGGAAGTTATTTTTCAGACATTAGGATCTTTGTAGCAAGCAAGAGTATTATTTAGTTACATCATAATGTCAGCAAATTGTCTTAGAGTTAGAAATCACTTTAAGAATGTTTATCATAATCCTAGGTTAGGATTAAAATAGCATATTTTATAAAGTTCTTTTGGTTTGGTAATCTGAACAGCTCCAAATATGACTTGTGAAAAAAATAACAATTAGTAACACTTCTCATGCAGTTATTTTGAAGTAAATATGTTTGACATTTAAAAAAATTGTGAATTTTAAGATTTTCTGTCAACCTGAATTTGCAACTTATTTGTACATTGTAGTTTCTGACCATTGAGGAGAATATGTTTTTGAGGACGTTGTTCACAGCACCACACAGTGTCCCTTTTATGAGGACCCATGGGAGAAATTTCTCTCAGGTCTCAGTACCAGAAAAAGCTGTACTTCTCCTGAGCAACTGGTTTGTTTTTATTTTATGGACACTGAGAATCTTTGTTTCCCCCTTTGCTTTGGCCACTAAGAAGCTCAGAACTGAATTTGTGGCCCACCTCTAGCAATTGTACAGGATTTTGTGGCATGCATTTATATACTAATTTTACTTGCTAGCTTTATATCCTGTATTCTTACCTTTATTTTTTCTACTCTCTGACTTCTTCATTTATTTATATCCTGTTTATTTATGCATATATATATCTCTTCATCCTTTTTTATATAAATTTAATGTGTTGGTGTGTATATGTCAGGATGTATTTATATACACATGCACACATATCTGTATATGTGTGATTGTGTGTGTATGTGTATATATCTACGAGCAACTTCAAATACTTTGTAAAAATGGGATATAAATAAATAGTGCAAAATACTTATATTACTAATTTTAATCAGCGAAGAAAGTCTGTGATTGCTTTTAAATTATTAGTCTTTTTGCAACAAAATAACCATGCTTTTGGATCAGCATAGTTAATATTATAAGTTCCATTTTAAGGATGATTTTCATCTTTTTTGTTTTAGAAAAGAGAGCCTCTTATGTTTGAAAAAGATTATGCCACTAAACTAAAGGAGAAGCAGCTCTTTAAGATATTTCCAGCCATTAACCAAAATTTTCTGGCGGACATTTTCAAGGACCACAAGTGAGTGCTAGAAGAATTGTCTGTAGTTTCTACTGTGCTGTCATTGAAAGCATGTGCCATACATTTTAATGTTTTTCTGATAACAAAAATAATATAGGTACAGTAATACCTTGGTTTGCAAACATAATTCGTTCCAGAAACAAACTACTTGTATTGCAAGACATCGCTCGTTTACCACATTAAAATGTATTAGAAATGTTTGTTCATCTTGCATAACACTCGTAAACCACATTACTCGCATTCCAAGGTTTTACTGTTTATTATTATAAACTATTTAATGCAATGTGCATAATATAGAAAGTGAGCGGTTTCTGGCAATTGGTTCATATGCCTCCATTTTTTTTCTCATAGCAATTGTACATACTAATGTGTATACATATACGTATCTCTTTTTTTGTATCTGTATACAAATATACATTTCATCAAAAAAGAGGTTGTGAGGGCCGGCTGAGTGGCTCAGTTGGTTAAGAGCTCGCTCAAGAGTTTGAGCTCTGAGCAACAGCGGTTCGATGCCAGCCCAAGCTGAGCAGCCGCTAAGCTACCAACAGGTAGCAGGATGGCTCAGCTAAAAAAAAAAAAAAAAAAGAGGTTGTGTTCTATGTTCTATGTTGTACTTTTGCTGGTATTTATTTTTCCTTTCCATACTTAGTGACCTGCTCTTTTCAAAATCTACAGAGTATTCCATGGTATTCTTAAAGTGATTTCTTAAATTACTGTAATTTATTTAAATGTGCTCCTATTTAGGACCTTTTTGACTATAAGAAAAATTGGAAACCATGTTGTACTGAGCATCATTGAACATACAATTTTGGGTATATTGGTGAATGCTATTGTAGGCTAGTTCCTAAAAGTGAAATTGCTGTTTCAGAGTGTGTGCATTTAAAATTTTATAGCTAATGCCAAATTTCCTTGGATAAATGCTTTCTGTACTAGTTATATGCACTGACGATGTAACCTACCTTGGATAATAAGAATCTTTTGCATGTCAATGGTAATTAAAAAAAATTTTTTTAATTAAAAAAATCTTAAAAATGTCTGCCAATCTGATGAGAAAAATATTTCATTGTCGTTTAAAATTTTATTTTCTTGATCACTAGGTTGAATTATTTTTCATTTCTTTTTCTATTAATTATTTACTTTTTGCCTTTTTTCGTTTTGGTTGTTTATATTTCTTTCTAGATTTGTGAGAGCTCTTTATATATTATGTATAGTAATCTTTGTCTATTATAGATTATAATTATTTTTCCTGCTGTGATACTTATCTTTTAACCCAGTATAGTCTATTTCATATACTTGTTTGACTTATGTTTTATCAGAAAATCTTTTCCCTTATTGTTTTGAGTTTTATGTCATTTTTAGGAACTCTGTCCTATACCAATCTTACAAAAATATTTTCTTCAATATTTTTAATAGATAAATTTAAATTTATCTAGCATTTTTATGTGTATGGTATGAAGTAGAGATTTAAGCTTAGTTATTTTTCCATGTGATTAACTGAATGAATAGATAATATTTATCCACTGATATTAAATAGGCCACTCGTTACTGCATTCCTAAATATACATTTTCTTTTTTTTTTTTAAAGATTTTATTGGGGAATTGGGGAAGGGACCAGCCAAGCTGTTGTTCTTGTTGTTCTTCAATCTTGGTTGTGTAGGGCGCCAGTCGCCACCTGGTTTCCTGTCGGTAGCCTGTGGCCTCTAAGCTCAAGGTGCTGTGTTCAGTCTTAGTTGCAGGTGGGTGTAGCCACCATCCCATGTGGCAGTCGAACCCGGCAGCCTTGTTGTTAAGAGCGCACGCTGTATCCACTAAGCCATCTGGGCAGCAGCTCAGCTTAAGGTGCCTAGTTCAGTCTTAGTTGCAGGTGGGTATAGCCCACCATCAAACAGGCAATCTTGTTGTTATACCAGCTGAGCCATCCTGCCACCTGTTGGCAGCTCAGCTCGGGCTCAGCGTTACTGGCCCATGTGGGAATCAAACCGGTGGCCCTGTTGCTCAGAGCTCGCGCTCTTAAGCCAACTCTTAACCAACTGAGCCACTCGGCTGGCCCTTCATTGTCTTTTAAAGACTCTTCGATTCCACTGAACTATTTCTTTAGATCTGGGTTTCCACCATATTTTTTTAATTATTTTAGTGTTATAGTGTGTTTTGATGTTTGGTATATTAGGAATGCTTCTGGGTTGAATAGTATGTACTTTCGATCGCATATATTTCTTAAATTACTATTTTAGCAAGAGTTGTTTTAAATAGATACCTTTTTAGAATTTTTGAAAATCTAGTATAGATCTTTTTTTCAGTTTATTAGTATGGTTCATGTCAATCACAATAATAGATTTTTGGAATAAAACCTGCTTTACCTTTAGATTTTTAGTTTTGTTTTTTTCCTTTAATGCAGTGTAGGAATTGATATCAGAATTTTTGCAACAGTAATTAAATGTGATTACTCTTCCTGTGCTATCTTGGTCAGATTTTGGTTTCAGGGTTTTATTTGGTTTTAGGCTTAATAGAATAACCTAGGAAGACTGCTATTTTTCTCTACGCTCTGGAAAGTTTAAATAAGTTAGTACCTTGAAGGTTCTGGGATTGTGCCTTTTCAGGGAAAAGGTCTTGAGAACCTTTCACTATCTTTTTAAGGTTATTGTTTTATTCAGATGTTTGATTTTTCTCGGTCCTTTCTGGTAGTTTGTCTTCTAGAAAATCATCAGTTTTACCTTGCTTTTCAAGTTTTTTATTGTTAAGTCACATAATATTCTTTTGTAATTAAAAACATAATTTTGTAATTGATCATGTTCCTTTTTCCTTTCCTAATATTTTTTTCTGTTTTCAGTTTTTGCTCTTTATCAGATTGGCCAGTTAAAGAGCAAGCTCTTGGTTTATTGATGAAACTCTATTTTATGATCTCTAATAATTTATTTTTGCTTTTATTTTTGATGATTCTTTCTTATTTATATTTATTTGTTTTTGAATTTTGTAAGAGTTTATTTGAGCCAAACTGACGAGATATGCTGGGAGCAAGATCTCAAATGCTCCAGAGAGTAACAATTTGCAGCTTCTTTTATGCATTTGAAATGAAGGCTGGAATTTAAGGAAGAGAGTACCTGAAGGTGGGGATAAAGCAAGGCAGGGATTGGATTATAGAATAGTAAGATTATGGGTTTTCTTGAGGGTGGTTATGGTTTATTTAAAAAGTCTGTTAACCTAGAAGCACAGAAATAATGGACAGAGCTTGCTTAAGGCAATGCTAAACCTTTTACTAAAAGGGTATATGCTTGGGGTCTGACTACTTGCCATCACCTGCCCAGTTAGGAATTTATGATCGGATCACCCTGTGATTACTTTCCATAGATCCCCTTTTTTCATCCACAGCTCTCCCTTTTGGTCATAAATCAATCCAAAGGATGCTTCGATGACCAACCTTTTGGTCGGATAGTGTGGTCTCATAGCATTAGGAAGGCTGTAGGAAGGCTTATTCCTAGGAAGTCTCAGTGTTGATACTGTCTTGTTGACCACTGGGGATGGGACAGTTTTGTAAACACAGGATCTGAGTTGAGGCTGATGTTTCCCAAAATGGGAAGAGCAGGTAAGTGGAAGGCAGTCAGGTCTTATGAACTTCATTAGGAATAAACACTCTGGATCATTTCTGTGCTGTAAACTATCATGATCTGAGTTTTGCTTTCTGCCTTATTTCTCTTTATTTGGCATCTACTATAACATTTATGTAAACCATAAAAGAGTATAAAAGTTATCTTATACATGTTCAGTAATCATAAACAGTTGGACCATATAGAAAAACCCAAAGAACAAATATAACTATTATTATGTATGACTAGTATCATTAGCAGACGGGTAAAGACAATCAAAAATGGATTCTGAGTTCACTGTCAATCCATAGGTATGACAAGGATTGATAGTCCTTGTCAATCTCTTGGGATAGCTGTCTACTTCTCATGTGGCCGGCTTCTTGTCTTCGAGGAGACTTTGATATCTGTAGACAGGGGTAGATGTCCATTTGCGATTAGGTGCTGGTAAGATCCCTTCCATTGAGGTCGGAGAGTGTCTTTTATATGATGTCCTTTCCAATAAACAAAATCGCCAGGTGGCAGTCAATGACCTTTAAAATCTTTGTCTCCTGGGAGCCGCTGTGAAAGGAAGTAAGTAGTTACCAACCTGGCATTTTCTTAAAGTGACTCCATCAACCTTGGCAATAGTGTAAGATGTCCCCTGTCAGTATTGTCAGCTTCTTTCATGTAAGTCCAGCTTAAATGCACTGTGATGCATGAAGGAATGCAAAAACTGAAAAATGGGGAGCCAGGGAGCAGGGAAGAACCAAGCGGCTGTCTTGGGTTTCCCATAGCCCCGGATATTTGTTCAATTTGCAACCATTGTTTACCCATACAATATACCCTAGACTTTTTCATCACTTATTTTACAGTGCTTCCTATGCAGTTTCAAATCTTTTGAGGTGTTCCAGGGGCCCTTCTGAAACACTGCAAAGTTATTCCAACATATATTGAGATTTTAACCCTTAAAACCTCAATGTCTAATGAAAACTAAGAAGTAAGCAATTAGCACTCTTTAGCTTGGCAGATTTATGAAGACATAACCTCTAGAAACATAGGCTCTTTTACTGGCAAATATATTTAAGACATTTTATAGCTTCTAGAAGCATATTTCATAGGCATAAAAGTCAATTATTAACATGGACTTATTTTTATAAAACTGAGGCAAAATAAAGACATGACTGTTTCACTTAAACCAACAAACTTAAGCTAGCTTCTATTTACTAAAGATTAATCTTAGATCACGTGAACTTGAAAAGCTTTTGAGTTAGTTTCTTTTTTTCTGAGAATTAGAATACTCAATTCTTACAAGTGCTTGCCTAAATTAATTTTAGCAATACCACCTGGAGGTAGAAAATTATCTCACATTTACATTACATATATGTACACACACATAGACACAGAGACCATTTAGTCATGAGAAACAGTGGATTCAGATTTTACCCTGGAGGAATTTACAATTTATGTCTGTCCTTGTAGGTTCCAAATGGTCTTCCCCCTTTTAAAATAAGGACAGCCATTTTTAATACCTCAAAGAATTGGGTTGACCCCTAAATGACATGATAGGTTGAACCATTTATCTAAGTCCTTTTACACAGTTTAATTTTAGCTTAGGGGAGAAGGCCTTTTTAACTTCTGAGACAGTCTCTAACAGTTTTTTCCCCCCATTCATTCTGCCTAATTTTATAGCCAGCTTTTTCTAATTTTGTGCACAAAAAGGATCATCCCCTTTTTATTTTTGATGGTTCCTTTCTCTTAAAATTTGTTGATATGTTTTCAACTATTTAGTTTGTTTCCTTTTAGTTATTAATAACATATATTTAAGGGTATGACCTTTTCTCTGTATATGTTTTGGTTTTGTTGTACAGTACTTTCATTTTCATTATTTTCTAATTCATTTTGATTTTCTCATTTATCCAAGAGTTTTTAATTCTGTAAGTGGTTTGATGGCTTTGGTGGTGGTGGTAGGGGGAGGGTTACTGTTTGTTTTGTTTGTTATATTTTGGGGTATGAGAATGTGGCCAGGAAGAGTTATACTTCTTTGGAATTTGAGATTTTCTTTGTGGTTTAATATGATTAGTTTTTATAAATATTACATGAAATTGCCTTTGAAAAAGAATATTCTCTGCAGAATTCTAAATATGTCACTTAAATCAAGTTTTTAATGGTATTGTTTCAATCCACAATTTCCCTATTTATTTTTTGCTATGTAACCTGCTATTTAATTCTTAAGAGTTATGTGTTAAAATCTCCCAAGGGTCTGGGGGCTAGGGACGGGTGCTGGCAACTCTCTTCTTTGGGGATCTGGGGCAAGATGGCCTGATGTGAAACAACTCAAGAGTTGGGGTTCCCTAGGCAAACTAAGGGGACTGAGTGAGTTCTTCCTGGGAATATCCAGTGTGGTTGGTCAGTGAGGCCCCGCATAAGTAAGTGGTTGATTACCTCCATTTGTCTGCCAATGGCTGGATAATTTTCTTAGTTAGCAGTAGCTTCAGCTTCATCCTGGTAAGAATCTACCCTTAGATGGTTTCAGTTACTGCAGTATATGCCTGATGTAGTCTTTTAGGGCTGTACCCCTCAAGCGACACGTTATGGAGACTGGTTTCCAGCCCCATGAGTGGGTAAGCTGGGTGATTTTAAGGGCTAGTTAGGATGTGGATAATTGCTGGTAGCTTCCAGCCCTTAGAAAACCCTGTATGTTGAGCATATCTGACAGGAAGATGAAGCGGGCTGAAGTGGAACTGGTAGTCCCAAATGTGGTTCTTCAAGGGTTATCTTTAATAATTGGAAGAATAACAAAATATCATATTATTTTAGAAAACTAGTTATCACATTTTCAAAAATATTCCTAAGTGGTCAGTTCCTCGTTGTCTGGCCATTGGAAGAAATCAGAGGCATAAATAGTCTGAAATAATGAGCAGTGTAAAATAATTTATAATTTGCTTTGGAATGAGTTTCTTTAGGTATTAGAACATGAGTGTTTCAATATCTGTCAATTTGTAGAATTTCACACTACAGATAATATAATAAATATCACCATGAAAACATGCCTAAATAATGTAGGGGTGAGAGTAGGATAGTGTTTTACATTTTCCTTTCTGTATCGTTGCCTAGTTTGTTTGACTAAAACCCCATGGTATAAGTAAAAAGTGAAATTTGACAAAATAAAAAATGTTTAAAGATCTGTTGTCTGTATTTGATGTTTGAAGGAAACTGAAACCATATATGAATCCAATAAGGGATTTAAGAAATATCGGTGATAAGATAAAAGAAAGGTTTGTTACGGGTAATCTACCTGGAATAAAAGATCGGAAAATGAATTATCAATATGTTACCTTTTGGTATTCATTTTTAAAATTAGTTTTTGAGAGCCTGTTACTTTCCAGTTTCCCTCTGGTCATTCTTGAGTCTTTGAGCTACACAGTGAGCATTTAATTTCAATGTTTAAAATTTAAATGTGAGCCAGTTTTTATATTCTTCTAAAATGTTTGAAGGATTGCTTATGTTAATGTTTCCATATAACTTTTATTTTCATTTATTGACATTATATTTGTTCTTAAACTCTCTACAGCTATTCATTAGAACACACAGTGCAATTTCTAAACTGTGTTCTTGAAGGAGACCCTGTAAAGACAGTTGTAGCGCAAGAGTTTGTTCACCAAAATGAGAATGTCACTTTTTATACTGCACAGAAGTCGAAGGAGAAAAAGGTATAGAGTTACTTATTTTTTTACTTAGTGGGTAACAATTGTTTTGGAAAATTAATTTGTTTATTTAGGTAACTTAATGATTATTTCTCGCCATTTTGACCAGATACCACCACTAGCATGTTTGGTTTTGAATGTCTGCCTACTCAAAATAATGAATTTATAGCTGATTATGGTTTTTCCTTTAATTTTATTCTCATTGTGAATGACAAACACTTGAATTTCTGTAGGTTTTTCTGTGTAGACAGCACAATAGAGTATGAGGCTTAATTTAATAACGGTGGGGTGGTTATATAATGGGTCTTAAGCTATAAACGTGGGCAGAAATTTTTAACCATTTGAGAAACTGCCAAACTTTTTTCCAGAGTGGCTGCACTGTTTTATATGTTACATTCCCAGCAGTGTATAAGGGTTATAATTTCTCCATATCCTCTCTGACACTTGTTATTATCAGTCTTTTTGATTATTGCCATCCTAGTGGGTGTGAAGTTTTTATGTGTACCTGGAATTTGTTTTAATCAGTTATGGTGAGACACCCAGACATGGAAATGCCATGAAGAAAGTTTATTCTACGCACAGATCCCTAGAAACAGAGGCATGGTGTGCCACCCAGGGCCACATGAGAAAGTACCAGCATTGGTCAGGAGGCAGAGGAAATAGGGGGGAAATGTGGGCAAGAGCCTTTTTTGTGGTTTCTGTGGGAAGGAATGGGTGAGGCAGGGTAAACAGGATTAGGATTGGCTAGTTTGAATAATTTCAGTAGGCTTTGAGGGATAGGAATTGTCCCTAGTTTTCTGCTACCTGGCTTGGTAATTAGGGCATGTGGATGGAGGCCTAGACGGTGAGAACCCCAAAAGGAGGTGGTTGGGAGTATCGGCTCTAGATTGGTTGGTTTGCATAAATGTAAGGTACACTAGTAGGTGAGTTGTTTGCTAGGATTTAGTTAACCTTAGGCTGGTGGTGCTGTTTCTCCAGGAATTACTAGCAAGGCCCCAGATGTCAAATCATCAGAATACAGGAAATAAAAGATATGGTTAATACAGAGTGGTATCTCAGTGTGATTTTGATTTGCATTTCCCTGATGACTGGTGATGTTGAACATCTTTTCATGTGCTTATTATTGGCAATTTGTATATCTTTGAAGAAATATATGTCCTTTGTCCATTAAAATTAGGTAGACATTGGCCAAAATGTAAACTTTAAGTTATTTTGGAGGTTATTTTTAGCCTTTCTCACAAAGTATAGGCAGGTGTCATAATATTGATAAAAATCTTTTTAGATTTATGAGCGCAATAGTCTGTGTTTGATATCCCAGGACCTTAAGGGACCACAGATACTAAAGGGGAGTATTATGGTACCAGTGACGTTTATCTGTTTATCTGTTTTCAAGAAACTAACATTTAAAACTGTGTTTTATTAATACTACTGCTTTTTCCTTTTAGCCTTTAGTAAAATTTATGAGTTTGTTACCATAGGAAATGGTTTTGGTATTAGTATGTCATGCTTACAAGAGAATAAATGGCAATAATTAGGTGAAATTATAGTAAACCTCATCACTATGAAATGGATATAAAAATAAATCTTAGTTTTATTTTAAAAGAAAGTAGTTATTTGAGAAAACATCTCTCACTATATACTTTTTTTTTGGTTGTTTTTTTTTTTAAATTAGAAATAAAGGATCTCCAGAGAACCAAATGTGATTTGCATTTTTTAGTATGAACACCAACAGAGACTCTGATACTGTGAAATATTTGTGTTCATAGCGTTAGGCATGATGGGCTTTTTGAAAGTCATAGAGGGTGTTTTTATTATCCCCTCCCCTCAAAATCTTTGATTTTATCAGAAATGCAAACCATACCCTCATTGACTATTTAAGCATTAATATGAAACAAGCTTGTAAGTACTGGCGAGAGTGACATAGGATGTAGGTCCTGTGAATATTCTTATGTGAGAGAAGAGCCTTGTGTTCTTTCATAAAATAAGCTGGATATTTGTTTACAAAAATAAGTTGTATATAAATTGTATATTTATAGATTTTTTTACTCTGGTAATGGGTTAGTTAGGAGTATGGTGATGCCTTTATTTTCTTATTTTCTTTTTTCCCCCCTTATCTTTAACTTTTTCAAGCCTCTAGAGTTCTAGGGGCAAAGTAAGCAAAATGTAATGAATGAAAAATTATATAACCAACTCCTGTTATATAGTAGACAAGTTTTTCACAACCTTTCTTGGCTTCTGAACTCCATTCACAGGCAGGAAATTTGAAAAATATTATATTTATCAGTTAGCAATATATATTATGTAATATATACATATAATGTTTTATAATTTTAATATATGATACTACATAAACTTTTTAATTGGCATTTTATTAAGGATTGTATTATAAGTATATTATAATTTTAATCCTTGATAATATTTCTAATTTAATATTTTTCAGTATTTAGAAATTTAATACAATTTTTAGTATTTAGAAATTTAACAAGTAACCTATACGAATTTACTTTCAATTAATTATACCAGAAAAGTATGATTTATTGAAGAAATTGAAAATTGTATTTTTTGGGGGGATTTTGGGATTGAGTGTTCATAAAATGTTCATTAAATTACTTGGTATGGTACCTGATACTTGGAATTTTTTTAAGCTTTTAACAAAATTAACTTAATCATGGTGCTTTATCTCCCACCAACCCCCCAACCCCCAGTGACAGACACGCTAAGAAACATCAGATTGCTACTTGCGAGCAGTTTTCTGCAAACTGCTTTGGAGAATGGGGTATATGAAAAGCCAAATTGGATATAGAAGTCACTATA
>NW_017731403.1:3534006-3538133 GCF_001890085.2 Hipposideros armiger
GCGCCACCCGGCCAGCCCCCATTATCACTTTTAAGACATTTATCATTGTTACAATAATATACAGGCTATATTCAGATTTCTCCCATTGTATGGAAATGTTGTGCCATTTTATCCCCCTCAATCCAGAGTGCTCAAATGTCACATAGCCCACTTGATTGTCCATGTCTGTAGCCTCCTGTAATATAAACTAGTTCCTCTGCCTTTTTGTCTTCCATGTCGTCAACATTTTTGGACTTCAAGCCAGTTGCTTGGTAGATTGTCCTACAACTTTTATTTGTCTGATTGTTTCCTCATGATTAGATTCAATTTAAAACTTTCTTGGTAAAAATAACTACATAGGTGATATTAAGTCATCCTTGTTGAACACATCAAGAGACATATACGGTCACTTTGCTCCATTATCAGTGATGTTAAGTTTAATTTCTTAACTAAGGTGGAATCTATCAGATTTCTCTATGTAAATGTACCTTTCTCCCTTTGTAATTTTTGGTGATTGTTACTGTGTGATTCTGAGTAACTGTTCTACAGTATTTTGCCTAATGATTTTAGCATTCATTGATGATCTTTGGCTGAATCAATTATTATACTGGTGGTTGCACATGGTGTTTTACAATTTGTGTCCATTCTATGTTTATTAGCTGACATTCTTGGACAAAGAAGAGGATTCCAGTCTCCCAGTTGTTTTTTAAAAAGAATTTTGGAGAAAAATCTAGAAAACTAATAATAAAGATTAGAAAAGAGAAAATTTAAGAGCAGTTTAAATACATTATTTAATCTGAAGAAAAGAAAAACTCTTATGTAATAATATTATAAGGGAAAGTTTTGTCTATGGAGGTTGAATAAATCATTTAATATAAATTTGATTATCTTCTATATTCTAGGCATCAAGGATAAGGCAGTGAAAAATACAATCTCTGTCTATGGAGTTTGCCATTTAGTAGGGTAGATGACAGTGAACAAATAGTTACATAAATAATTAGCATTGTGGGCCGGCCAAGTGGCGCGGTGGTTAAGAGCTGGCTTGGGANAAGTGCATGACTTACTAGGGGAGATTCTGTTTTCTGAGAAGATGAAAAAAGAGTAGAGAGCCTAGTTTGCATATATATTTTCTAAAGGTAAAGCCTTTATTTTCTTTCTTTGTATTTTACTTATTGTGTAATATCTTATAGGCAAAGAAGTCAAAAGAGACTGAAGAAATACCCAGTGAACCATCCTTTCAGGATTTTGAGTACCCAGAGTATGATGATTACAGGGCAGAAGCTTTCCTGCACCAACAGAAGAGGATGGAATGCTACAGCAAGGCAAAAGAAGCATATCGAATGGGGAAAAAAAACGTTGCCACGTTTTATGCCCAGCAGGTAAAGAGGAGAACATTGTCGTTTTTTCCTTTGTCACTTATGATGTCTGAATAATCTTGAAGCAGATGATACTCCTGTTGTGACCAGATTAAGTTAATCTGGGGAATGGAGTCTATATACGTGACATAAGATATCCTAATATATAAGAAATGTATGGCTCTGAGAATTTCACCTACTTTGAAACGCAAAATTTCTGTGTTTGCTTTTGCATTTATGGCTTACATGAATTGCAGTTTGTTCTGATGGTCCATAATTTCTTTTAGGTTAGGTTAGAGTCTCTCACTCAATACCAGTTCTAAACAAATACAAATTTTCTGGAGGAAAGATAGCACGATGTTAATATTGGCCATCTCAGGGTGGGATTACAGGGGCCTTGTGCTTTATATCATGTTTGAATTTTTAGTAATGTATCACTTTTATAGTCAAAAAAATAAAGTTACGTTAATATTTTTCAGGGAAGTAAAATTTCTACTGGAGCTCATTTGGTATGGTATTACAAGAAATTTAATTTTTATTTTTGTGGTTCCATGTGGCTTACTTTTTTGTGATTGAGCAGAGAAAGGTATCAAACTGGTGTAACCCTGTGAGCCCTAATAGCAAACCTTGAGGGATGGCTTCAGGGGTAACTACAAGGTGTTGAAAGGGATGAGATTCAGGATCATCAAAGATAAACCAACTGGTGGATTCCTTCTTGAGATGGCTGATATTTATTTAAGTTCCCTTTTTGGTGATTTTTGGATAAGAAAATATATTAGAAATTGCGATTTAATATATTATTAATCCACTGAAATTTACCTAAGTTTTGGTGCATTCTTGTGTATTAGCCCATTGCATTTAAAAATTGTTTAGATTTGTTTTTCCCTTTTTTGTTCTACGTTTAATTTGGGACATTATTGGTTTCCTTATTGCTACTAGTAAGTAGTAAATATCACACCTGTTTATTGGTGGTATGTTTATAATTAAAGGGTAGTCTCCATGAGCAGAAAATGAAAGAAGCCAATCACCTTGCTGCCATGGAGATCTTTGAGAAAGTCAATGCCTCCCTGCTGCCCCAGAATGTTTTAGACCTCCATGGGCTGCATGTGGACGAAGCTATAGAACATTTGATGGCAGTTTTACAGCAGAAAACTGAAGGTAGGACTGTGAAAATGGCAAATTTTCAATATAAAATATGTCTCCTATTGATAACTTACACATTCAGAAGTGTCTGAATGTGCAAGCTGAGGATCTGTGCCATGTTAGAGATGTTTGTATTAGGCTTGTTCTTCAAGAATTGTCATTGACATGGCCATTAAAGTTCCTTTTTTATTTCCCTGTTTCAGTTATATTTGTATTCCTGTGTTGTATTTGTTAAAGGGAGGGCATGGTGTAATCTGAGAATCCTCTGAGACTTAGAAATGGGACCTTTCAGGACTATTACATATCTTTGTTCAGTAGACATTTATTAAAGCTAATAGGGGGCTGGTGAGTGGCGTGATGGTTAAGAACTGGCTTGGGATGCCAGAGGGTCCCGGTTCGGATCCCACATATGAGGGCCAGTGATACTGCCCTCCACAGTTAAGATGCTGAACAACAGCTCAACCTGGAGCTGGGCTGCCGTGAGTTGCCGGCGACAGCGTAGGCTGCAGCCCTTGTGGCAGTGGGTTGCCATGGGCTACCGTATGTAGCCAGCAGCCGTAGTGAGCAGTCGTCCAGAAGCTGGCGACTGATGTGCCTCGCCCGGGAAGAGCGCAATGATGGTGCCAACTTGGGCCAGTGAAGCAATGTCCTCCACAACTAGACTGAAGAGCAAAACGACAGCAACTTGTCTGTTCCCCTCCCCCCAATTCTCCAATAAAAATCTTTAAAAAAAAAAAAAAAGCTAATAGCAATTTATTAGATGTCAGTTGTTCAATAGATGTTTAACCAAATACAGAAGTAAATAGGGTGATATAATTTTTACAGAATTATCACAAAGGCAGGATGTGTGAGTGTTTGCATTATGGTAGTGTCCCCTTCTCCTTTTCTGCTTGTATCTGTCTTTGCAGGTCAGTAGGAAAGACCACTTCTTGTCTCTTACCTAAATTTTACCTCACCCCAGGGCTTTGGATAGGTTCTTTTCATGCTTCCATTTAATATCATGTACTTCACATACATTAAAGTATCTTGTTGGTTTAGTGTCTTGTTTCTTTTTCATGATTAGTTGGTAGCACTTAGAAAAATTCCACCTGTTTCAGTCACCCCAGACTCTAATACTAGGTGTCATCTCCTTTCATTACTACTATAGTATTTTTGAATACTCTTGACTTGGCTTTTTCTTTATCTTCCTTTTTGTTGTGGAGACGTAGAGTCCCGTGCCTCAGCTATTACCTTGTGGCTCCATAGTCCTGCCCTGTCATTGATAGCTGTATTGTTCTGGTTAATTTATATATATTTTAGAAAGCTTTACACTATATTTTATACAGGTTTATCAGTTCAGCACATATCACTTGTAATTAATTAAATACTTGATTAAGTATGATTGATATAAAAGGTTGAAAATTCGTCTGTTTATCATAAAAACAATGTTGAAAAGTTTATAGATTAATATAATAAATACCTATGTATTCATGAATCCAAGTATCAAGTGATAATATTTTACCCTAAATGTTTCATATATATATTTTTTTCTCCCTTTGTATTAGTCCCAATCCTTTTCTCTTTCTTCCTTCCCTTTCTAGTGGAAATCAACATCCTTCCATTTTGTCTGTGTCCTTCCTGCCCAGGAATACCTTTGCTCTATGTACATTC
>NW_017731403.1:3540618-3623481 GCF_001890085.2 Hipposideros armiger
GAAAGTACAGGTTGCCATGTTTCATTTAGCATAAATTCCCAAATGCCTACATAATCTGTTCCTTGCCTGCCTCTCCATTCTAATTTTGTGTTTTGCTCCTCCTCCTTTTCTGTATATCTACACTGTCATTTCTTGGCTTCAGACTAAGTTAGGTTCTCTATTAATAGTCTCTCCTAGTACTCCTATTACAGTATTTATAAAAAAAACTTAGGGCCGGCTGAGTGGCTCAGTTGGTTAAGAGCTCGCTCAAGTGTTTGAGCTCTGAGCAACAGCGATTCAAGTCCAGCCCAAGCTGAGCTGCCGCTGAACTGCCAACAGGTGGCAGGATGGCTCAGCTAAAAAAAAAACACCAAAAAACAAAAAACTGTATAATTGATTATTAAATGTCTCTTTCTGGCCAAGAATTGAGTCAGTAATGATTATTGAATCATCATTGTATATAGAGCCTTTCAAAAGTCCACAAAACTTGAATCGATGACTGAATAAAGGGGAGATGTTCCTCTCCTTTTATAGATGAGGAAACTGATTTTAAAAGTTCAATAAAATGGAAAATAAGTTGATAAGGATGTGGAGAATTGGAACTCTCACATATTGCTGGTGGGAATGTTTAATTGTACAGCCATTATGGAAAGGTTGGCATTCTTCAAAAGGTTAAATAGAGAGTTACCATATGACCCAGAAGTTCTGCTTGTAGGTATTTACACAAGAGAATTAAAAACACAATTCATTCACACAGAAACTTGTCCATGAATGTGTATAAGTGTACAAGCCAAAAAGTGAAAACAACCCAAATGTCCATCAACTGATGAATGGACAAACAAATGTGGTATATCTATTCAATGGAATAGTATTCAGTCATATAAAGGAATGAAGTACTGATACATGTTACAACATGATGAGGCTTGTAAACATTATGCCTCACGAAAAGCCAGATACAAAAGGCCACATATTATATGATTTCCATTTATATGAAATGTCCAGAACAGGCAAACCATAGAAATGGAAAGTACATTAGTGATAGCTGAGGATGGCAAGGGGGGAATGAGTAGAATTTCTTGTTGAGATAATGGAATAATATGGAATTAGATTGTGTTGATGGGTACACAACATTATACTAAAAAATACTTAATTGTACATTTTAAAATCTGTGAATTTTATGGTATGTGAATTTTATATCAATAAAAAAGTTACAAGAAAAGAAGTTATTTAACTTGTGTAAGGTGATAACTTGGTGAGCCGCAAGATACAAACCCTTTCTGGAAGCCAACACCCATTTTGCTGCCACCTATGGTGGCCTGTAGTTACTGTCAGTCACCACCAGATGGTAGTGTTGAACAGAAATGTGTCCTGGGGACAATCTGTGGCTCTGCCCTGAATTACTTTTATGACAGTCATAAAAGATGATTGTCAAAATTGTGGGTCAATTAAAAAGAAAAATGTGCCTTCTGATTGAAATATACACCACCACCTATAACGTATTTTTGCATCAGAGTAAACCAGAAGCAGACAAAGCCTTTAGATCTGACGACTACTTTTTAGGGATTTAACAGGGAACAGAGGAACATGTGAAATGGCACCATGGCAATACAATCAGCAAAATCCAGACTGTGAAAATTCAGGATAAATGATCCAATTTTTTCAACAAATTGTAAAGAAAAACAGAGGGAGGGAGAACCTTTAGATTAAACGTTCCTTAAGAAATACATCAACCAAATGCAATGTGTGGACTTGTTTCAACTCTAATACAAACAAATCACTGTAAAAACATTTTCTTGAGACTATTTGGGGAATTTTTTAGTCACTTTTAGAAACGTGATATTAATGAACAATTTTTAATTTTGTAAGATGATGGTAACATGGTTATTTTATTTTTGAGTCCTTGTCTTTTTGAAATACATACTGAAATATTTACAGTTGAAATGATAAGAAATTTGGGATATGCTTAAAAGTGAGTTACGTAGGATTTTTTAAAGGTGGTAAATAGCAGGAATAACCTGAAATTTGGGAACCTAAATGTATACATTAATTCATTCAACAAACATCCTTTGAACACCTACTTTATTTGAGGCATGTGATTCTGAGAGAGAACATTTTCAGAGTAGTAAATGAACTACTGAAAGGTGAGATGGTATAAATGACTGACCTAACTGATGAGAGTAGTAGTGAAGGAGTGATAAGAGTAAATTATAGTTAGTTAAGAAATCTAAGGTTTTTTTAAAGTAAACTTTTATTTGTAATATTAAGAAAGAAAAATGCACAAATAATAATTGTATAGTATAAAAACTTTTTACAAAGTGAATACCCTGGTGTAGCCAGCACCCAGGGAGAGTTGAATTTTGAACAAAATATTCCTTGTAGCAATGGAGATGCATTAGAGTAGAAGTGGAGATCTTAAGCAAAGAAGGAATTAAAAATGCAAAAGCAGCAGATCCTCTTAAAATTCGAGGCTAAATATTGCTCTGGAGATATGAGACTTGAAAAACCATCTGTAGATCTGCTGGAGTCTTAGGGCAGCTTAATGAGCAGAAAATGGAATATATGTATATATATATTTAATATAAATGTCAAAACTTGTGCTATTTATAACTGAGGAACAAGTATTTATTAAATTCATTAAATCAAATCATTATTTACAGGTTTAAAAAAGTTATTGCAGCTATTATTGACTTTTACGATTTATATATTTGATTTTCTCAAGGTCACATCCAGAGCAGGAGCTGCAGTCTTTTAAGAGGCTTAGGTTTGTTCAATATTTAAAAATCACCTGTGTGGAAGAATTTCTTAAGTTAACAATGGTTATCTTTAACAGTAAGACTGAAGCCCATGCTATAGGCTTGCTGTAGCCATTCCTGAGGATAATGTTCTATAAAGTAGTTGCTTTATATCCTATTTTGCTGATTAGGAAATAGGCACAGATAGGCTAAGTAACTTGTCCATAGTCATATCACGGTGTTTAGTGGCAGAGCTGGTATTTAGACCAAAGCTGGCCGGCTTCAGAGTTAATAGGGTTGTTGTGAAGATTCTTAGTTATAAATATAAGTCACTTAAAACAATGCCTGACTCCATGTGTATAATAATAATTTTTAGGTATCATTAATGTTATTGTAATTATCAGTATTTCAGAGAGAAATTCTGGTAACACAAGGAAATCTCCCTTCCCACATGGGAAGAAGTCCCACTTGAGTCTTTTAAGTGGATGAATTGCTATGAGACTTCCATATTTATAGCGTAGATGAAATGCACATTTAAAAACATCTATTTGGGGGGCTTTTGGAAGTTAAAAAATTTTCTAAATTCCCTTGAAAAGAACTTCATATGAGTAGTTAAGGTTTGTTTTCTATTGAGAATATAATTTAAATGAATGTTAACTATTCCAATTCCTGTTGTAACAGAATTGAAGCAGGATGGTGGTAAGCCCTATCTCACAGTAATTACGGGGAGAGGAAACCACAGCCAGGGAGGAGTTGCTCGCATCAAACCAGCCGTCATTAAATACCTAACAAGCCATAGCTTCAGGTGAGTGTAGATTTCTGTTACCAGTAATGGCAATTGCCCATATAGAGATAAACACAAAGAGTGTGCTCAAAACGATTTCTTTTTTTTTTTTTTCTTTTAAAGATTTTATTGGGGAGTTTGGGAAGGGAAACAGTGTTGAGGAATTGGGGAAGGGGAACAGCCAAGTTGTTGTCCTTCAATCTTATTTGTGGAGGGCACAGCTAGTTCAGCTCCAACTCTAGTCGCCATCCGGCCGCCCGTTGGCTGCTCAAGGTGCCCATGTTTAATCTTAGTTGCAAGTGGGCGTAGCCCACCATCCCATGCGGGAGTCCAACTGGCAACCTTGTTGTTAGGAGCACGTCCTCTCACCAGCTGAGCCATCTTGCCACCTGTTGGCAGCTCAGGCTCAATGACTGGCCCATGTGGGAATCGAACTGACGACCCTGTTGCTCAGAGCTCGTGCTCTTAACCAACCGAGCCACTCAGCCGGCACTCAAAACGATTTCTTAAAATAGTTAACTAAATTTAACCATCTGATTTTAGCCGCAAAGTCATGCTTAAATTATGATGTAACATTCCCTGCTGGATTTATGATGTCCAGTAAACCAGAAATGAAAGAAAATGTGTTTATTGTTGAAATTATCATCTGACAAAACTATTTGTATCATAAATTTTAACTCTAAAAGGAAATAAGTATATTTGTATTTCTTTGATAATGTATTATCCAAGGTAGTTAGATTACACGCATCATAGTTTAAGGGTACAGTTTAATTGTTTCTTTGAAAGTAAATATATATTTATGGATTTTGGCAGGAATTGGGAGCTTGTGCGGGAAATATGGTTATAATTTGGATGTGTTTAAACTTTAAAGAAAACATTCCAGTTGGTATGAATTTATACATCTTCATAAGTTAAATGCTATTGGTAATATTAGTTGACAAATATGAAATGTCTTTTTTCATCAAGTGATTATAATTCAAAAACAGAAAATGACAAGAGAAATCCAAGAATAAAGATCTGTTGATAGATTCCCTGAGGTTGTATATAATTAAGTACCCTCCTCCCCCTACTCCTAGTTTCAATTAGTGTAGCATATTTTGTTTATGTCATGTAATAAAATGTTGTTTCGTTACATTATAGAAAATAGTAGTATTAATTCTGAGCATGAAAACAGATGACATTTCAGAGGTACTTTTACAAAAGGAGTAGTTAGACCAGAACATTATCGTGTTAGGATTAATGATCCATTTTAGAGACTAGTGTTTTTTTTAAATTTCACAGTGAGGGAGTTGAAAGCTTTCATGGCCTGATTAATCAGACTTACCTATTATATTAGAGATTTCTTCTTGGTACTGACTTAATGCATAGAAATAATGTAATGCAGATATCATCTTATGCTTGATCCAGCATGCCCTTTTTCATGAAGGTCAAATTCAGGCTCGAGAATTTTGAAAAATCTTAAATTATAATAACTATTAAGTTAGGAGTAACCCCCAGCCATAGGATTGTATTTATTTTGATAATAGATTAAAAGGAACATAAGCATAGACACTGGTCCTTGATATTGACTTAATAAACGAGAGTACTTTGATAGTAAATATTATATTTAGCATAGGCACTTGGAATTAATTATCAGTATATTCCTTAACCAGTTTGAAATTTTTATCTTTAAAATGACTCTTCTCTCATTTTTGCAGGTTCTCTGAGATTAAACCAGGGTGCTTGAAAGTCATGCTTAAGTAAAATAAACGTCCTTGACTTAGAAGAGTGAAAGTTTGTAGGTTAATATTAGTTTTATTTGCATTTAGTAAATTTTACTCTCAACATGTGTTTTATTAGAAATAATGTCTAGTTGTAAAACAAAAAAACGTGATGTTTTTCAAAATTTAAGAGAAATTTAATTTTTTACTGAGTCAAATGCTAAATATGTCTGTTAAAAATATTAAAGAAAATTTTTACTGATTACAAATTGTCCAGGAAAATTATCAGCTCCAGTTTTAATGTTTGAAAGTGTGCTGATTCTTTCTGAGAGAGAAAATGTTATCTTTGTACTAATTATTTTACATTTAATGAGGTCTTAAAGGTGTCTATTAGAGGTATTTAAAGTGCTTTGAGATCTGGTTCATGACTTTCAAAGGCTGGTATTAAAAAAAGAAGAAGAAGAAGTAATGAAAGAAAGAGCTAACAAAGACACTGGAATGCTTTCAAAACAAAATTTAAAAAATAATTTTATTTTGCTACATCCTACAGGAAGGAAGACATGCTGTTGCACTTTCTTCTGGTTTGCGTTTGTATGTGACCTTGATCTCTTAACATTTGTTTCTGTTTGTCTGTGTGTGTGCATTTTCTAGGAGGAAAGTTGGGGTCTGAGATTATATTGCAGTTTTATACCTTCCATAGGCAGAAAAGTTTTCAGAGAAAGAGAAATGGCTAGATATCTACCAGTTGTTGCCGACTTTTGGAACTGCTTCTAGAACTGTCTATATAAGTGGTATTTAAGACAGTACTAAAGAGTTATCTTTTATATTGAGGCATGTAATTTCTAAACTGTAGTAGGTCAAAATCCTAGTAACTAAAAACAAATATAGAAAACATTTTTGATATAAAAGGAATTCTTACAATTTAAAAGTTTTTTACCTTTATTTTTCAAAAAGAGCCAACTTCCTAAAAGAAAACTTTCATTGACTTCTGTTTTTTGGTGAGCTCAAGTCTTGTGTGTCAATTATAATTTCCTTTATACAAGTTTAATGTGGTAAAGTATAATTTTCCAATATGAGACAATGGCTTAAATAAATTTGACTTTGGGGATATGGAGAATATTTTCAACATATATAATGTTAACAATTAATTGTGTTGCTTTTTGATAAGCTTAAAAAGTTATTTGGATAAAGAATTACAAAATTGAGCTGTTACTGAAGGAATTCTGAATTATAGATTGGCTTCCCAAAAGAACAGACATTTTAATGAAAATAAAACTCAAAAACATGTTTTTATATATCATGAAAGCATGCTTTAAAAAAAAAGAACCGTATTGTTGATTTTACTTTCACAAAAATAAAAATATGTTTATTATTTTTAAATGGTTACTGACTGGTATTGACGTATTATTCACATTCTTATGTTTGTAATAATTTGTTAAAAAGAAGAAAAAAATGCCAACAGTTTATCATATGTTTTTTGTAATGCCTAGAAGAGTTGTATACATTAAAAATAAAACAATTTTGTTCAACAATTTATAAAACTGCAGTTATTAGTTAATGATGCAAAATATTTTTATGTATAAATTAATACATAAGAAATGCGACTAACAATACTAAAACCTGGAGCTAATTGAGTGTGTGCAGCAGCATATTCATTTTTTGTGTTTTCATATTTCCTCACCCAGTTTGAAAAAAAAGTTGCTTTTGAGCACTTCAGCTAGACTTATTTCAGTATTATTATAATTATGATTGATGTGGGAACAGTCAACAAGAACAAGAGGTGAGATATTTTTTGGGCAGAAACCAAATGAAAACAGCTATATTCTATATTGTATCAACTTTAATTTTATGCTGTATTTTGGTATATCTAGGGCATTAATCGTCATTCATAAATATATAGGCACATTTTAAGCAGTAAATGTATTTTTATGAAATTGCTTAATCCCAAACTGCCACCTACCCATCTAGCATAGTTTAAGCAACACATAATTACAAGTATGAAAGAAAATTGTATAATTATTCCATTCTTGTTTTTCCATTTCTAAATCCTATGTGCCAAAGGTAAACATAGTTTGGTGATTATCAGATTTTTCTCTTTTGCCCATTTCTAAATCCTAGGTGTCAAAAGTAAAGATAGTGTGGTGATTTTCAAAGTTTTCATGGGTTGTTATATTTGTGCTAATACTTGATTCATTAGAATGGCTCTTTGAAAAAGTATTTACATTTGAAAAGTGTAACACTAAAAAAAGTGTAGTTTGGAATGTTTTTGTAACATTTATATCTTTCAATAGTCTCACCAGTATCTACCAGGGGAAAAAAGAGAACTAATGTGAAACTACAGGGGACATGGTGTTAGACTGAGGGGACTCTTAATAGTATTTTTAGTCCATCAACTTGAACTTGAGAAATGGAAGCATGTTGTCTTACATTATTAGCTGTTCATATATCTCAATTATATTATTTTCAAATTGAGTTTTTTTTCAATTTATTAGTGTTTCCATACTATTTGCAATTCTGTGGCCTTTAAATATAGGACATAGTATATAGAATTTTTTCTTTTTCTTTTTAAATTCAAGTGTTTTATATGATTAGAAAAAGGACACGTAATACCAAGATTCATTATTTCTGAGCTAGAAATTGGAAACTTTGAAACTCAGGAAATTGCTCTGACAATGTTTTAACTGTGCTCTCATTTAAGAAAATGACAGAATGTATAAAAAGACACAAAAATAATGTGTGCTGTTTTTTCCAAGTGCTTTTTCTAAATGCTTTTCCATTGTGCAATGAGGTGAAGTTCGATAATTTTTCTGTGTATTGGTTAAATATTGCTTATTTTTATTTACATGTTAAATAAATTTAAATGTTTGTGTGGCAAAAAATGTCATTTAAAAGATAAAGTAAGTTTATGTAGACTGTATGTTAATGGTGCTTATTTGAATAATGTAATCAAGTTTACAGTATTATTTAATGCCTCTTTATAGAATTTAATAGAGAAACAAGACCAGAATACATCTATATCCCGAAGAGCCTTTTAGAACTTCACATTATATGATGACAAATTTTATTATTTTCCTTAAAGTTGAGCAGTTGACTTTTATGGTCCAAATGATAACCTGTTATTAACAAATGACTGAATTAACCGTGAAACTGCTCATTAAAATACAACATTGCAGCTATCAGTTGGAGAATATATAATAAAATTTTCAGGTGGTGTATCAGAAATGAAAGCTTTTATTTGTACTATAAAGAAAATGTAATTTTGCTGTTAATGCTATACTTTTTTATTGAAAATGTTTTATAACTTTGCTTTAAAAAATTTCTTATGAAACCATTTGCAAAGTACATACTTAATTTAATAAAATACTTTAGCCACCATCCAGTGTGAGGAAATCCTTCATTTGATGTGGTAGGGTTAGTGGTTTAAATATTCAAATATACTTTATGCATAATTCTGTAATTTCAAGGGGAAAGTGTCATAAACATTTCATTTCTGTACCACAACTTTTATTCTAGTTTAAATTATTTTGCTGTAGCAAGTAGGGTCCTCTTTTGAACCAGATAAATGGATTAGCTAGGTTTATTTCTCCACACCCTTGTATCTTTTGACTGACATCAAATTAAGAATTGTGTCTCTAAGGGACTCAAGCAATACTTTAATATTAAAGACCTTTGAACTTTATTTAATTCCAAAGCAGAATAATTCACTCATTTAGCAAGAACTTAAATGTGTGTGTGTGTGTGTGTGTGTGTGTGTGTGTGTGTATTTTTTAAAGATTTTATTGGGGAATTGAGGGAGGGGAACAGCGTTGGAGAATCGGGGAAGGGGAACAGACAGGTAGACAAATTGCTCTTTTGTTTTTCAGTCTAGTTGTGGAGGATGTCGCTTCACTGGCCCATGTTGGTATGATCATTAGCTCTTTCTGGGTGAGGTAATTGGTCGCCAGTCATTGGTCGGCTGCTCACGGTGGCTCACGGCAGCTCTCACCTGTTGCCGGCCTCTCATGCTGGCTGCCAGCCACTCACGTAGCTCATTGCAGCCCTGCTGCAGCCTACACTGTCGCCGGCGACTCACAGCAGCCCAGTTCCAGGTTGAGCTGTTGTTGTTCATCATCTTAGCTGTAGAGGGCGCAGCGTCACTGGCCCTCAATGTGGGATCCGAACCGCAGCTCTGCTGCTCAGAGCTGGTGCTTCCAAGTGAGCTCTTAACCAGCTGAGCCACTCGGGCCCGCCCTAAAAATTTAAGAGGTAAGACTTGAACCTAGGTTCTCTGACTTCTAGTATAGAGTACTCTTATTCATAACAGTAAGAGTAATTACTTAAAAAGAAGTAATATCCTATTATCTCTTACTGAAATAGATGTGGCTGCACAGTATTTGCCCATGAAAATCTGTCATTTATAAATCTGCCTTCCTCTTTTATTCAAAGGAAGCTGGTATAGGTTTTCCCAATGGCAAAGACAAAAATTTATTTCAATATAAAATTCCAGAGGTATAGAGTCTAGGACTGATGGGTGTGCTCTTTTACATGAATTTTGGGAGATCTGAGATCCTTTTAGCTCACCACTCTATCATACACAAGGTGTAGGCCTCATTTTCCTAACCCAGGGTGGGTGACTAGAGTTCTAACCATCACATCTACCTTCTCTTGGAGGAAGGACAAAGAAGGGAGCAATGGTCAAGTGCCAGCAATCTTTTATAGAAGATTTTTAGAAGCTGCCATAGAATTCTACTTATATCTTATTGGCCATAGCTTAGTCACGTGGTCACACCTAGTTGCAAGAGAGGCTGGGAAATTGTCTTTATTTTAGACTGCCATATGTTCTGCTAAAATTAGGGCTTTCTCTTGGAGGAAAGAGAATGGATATTAGGGGAATGAATAGCAGTCTCTGCCACATCATTTTTTTTTTTTTTTAAGATTTTATTGGGGAATTGGGGAAGGGGAATATCGTGTTTTTCCAGGACCCATCAGCTTCAAGTCTAGTTGCCGCTTTCAATCTAATTGGGGAGCAGGGGGGTGGCGCAGCCCACTATCCCATGCGGGAGTTGAAAGGCAACCTGTTAAGAGCTCGTGCTCTAACCAACAGCGCCACCCGGCCAGCCCTGCCTTGTGATTTTTGATCACTGAATACAAATGTAAAAAATAGTTCTTGATACACTTCTTCAACAGGCCTTTGTTGATGACTACCATGTGCTAGGAATAATAAAAGGGTAATCACCGTTGTATATATTTTAACTTAAATATTCAAATAATATTACTAAGACGTGGCTCATGGAATGGGCTGCCAGTTGATGACTGAACTGGTAATGGGATCACTTTTGATCTGATAACTGAGTGTGGCAACTAGATTAGGTATAAATTCTAGTGATACTGCTTAGTTAATATATTTGCATTATTGCTTTTGTGTTTTCTTAAACATTAATCACACCAATGTGTAATATCTCAGTACTTGGTATAAGTGATTTAAAGCTAAAACCAGGGTAGGGAGATGTAAATATGTGTATGTGACTGAAGAACTAGAAACAGCATAAGAAAGAACTGGAAGCACCAGGTTGGGAAGGAGGGGTAAGGAATTCTTTTTGGAGGTGGTGAATTTGAACTTTGCTCTCCTGATTGAAATGTTTCAGTGGCTTTCTGTGGGAAGAAGTTTAAACACTTCAAATTCATGGCTTTTATACATATATAACTATACAGTCATACCTTTCATAGGTTCTGGAGCACTCTAATCTATTTTTAAATTGAATTTGTTAGAGTTTTAATAGCTAATTAACTATTGACATTTTAATATTAAATTAATAAAGTGTAAGCAAATTCCTTAACACAAGGAACGACTATATTTTGGGATAGAGAAATAACAGAGAACTTGATCAATTGGCAGTTCTATTTCTGGTCAGATTCAGGAGCAGCTGCAGGGGATGGAGGTGGGGTAAAGAAATGAGGTGGAGTTATTTTCCAGCTTTATTGAGATACTAATCGACATAACATTGCATAAGTTTAAGGTGTACAATGTGATGATTTTATACATGTATATATTGTGAAATATTTACCACAATAAGATTAGTTAACGTATCCTTCACCTCATATAATTATCATTTTGTTATGAGAACATTAAAGCTCTACTATAGCAACTTTTAAGTATACAATATTATTAACTATAGTCACCATGCTGTACCTTAGATCCCTGGAACTTACTCATAACAGAAAGTTTGTACCCTTTGACTAACCCCATTTACCCTACCCCTCAGCCGCTGGCAACCACAACTTTACTCTGTTACTATGTTTAATATTTTTATTTCCACATATAAGTGAGATCATACAGTATTTGTCTTTCTCTCTCTGACTTATTTCGCTTAGCAGAATGCCCTCAAGGTCCATCTATGTTCTTGATAATGGCAAGATTTCCTCCTTTTTATGGCTGAATAATATTCCACTGTATATATACATGCCACATTTTCTTTATCCATTCATCCATTGATGGACACTTAGGTTGTTTCCATGCCTTGGCTATTGTGAATAATGCTGCAATAAACATAGGAGTCCAGATACCTCTTTGAGATACTGATTTTGTTTCCTTTGGATATATACACAGAAGTGTGATTGCTGGGTCATATGGTAGTTGTTTTTTAAAATTTTTTGAGGAACCTCTACTGTTTTCCATAGTGGCTGTACCAATTTACTTTGCCACCAGCAGTGTACCAGGGTTCTGTTTTCTCCATAAGCTTGCCAGCATTGGTATCTCTTACCTTTTTGATAATAGCCATTCTCATCAGTGTGGGGTGATCTCTCATTGTGGTTTTGATTGCATTCCTGATGATTAGAGATGTTGAGTACTTTTTCATATACTTGACCACTTGTATGTCTTTGGAGAAATGTCTATTCAAGTCCTGTGTTCATTTTAAAAATTGGATTGCTTGGTTTTTTTTGCTGTTGAGTTGTATGAGTTCCTTGTATATTTTGGATATTAGCCCCTTGTCAGATATATGATTTGCAAATATTCCTATTTCATATGTTGCCATTTAATTTTGTTGATTGTTTCCTTTGCTGTGCAGAAGCTTTTTAGTTTGATATAGTCCCACTTGTTGATTTTTGCTTTTGTTGCTTGTGCTTTTGGTGTCATATCTAAAAAAATCATTGCCAACACCGATGTCAAGGAGTTTACCTCCTGTGTTTTCTTCTAGTAGTTTTATGGTATGAGCCCATACTATTAGGGTTTTATGGATAGGCATAATCAATTATTAACTCCATTTCTAGCCTGTCTCCCCTCTCTGGAGGATGGGGAGTGAGGCTGAAAATTCCAGGCTTTGTCTCTGGTGACCAGCTCCCATGCAGTAGCTATCCAGGGTCCCACTCAGAGTTACCTCAATAGAATAAAAGAGGCTCCTACTACTCTTATCATTTAGGAATTTACAGGGGTTTTAGGAGCCTTGTGCCAGAGATGGTGTCAAAGACAAATACAGTAAAACGTTGTATTGCGAGTAACGTGGTTTGCGAGTGTTCCGCAAGATGAGCAAACATTTCTAATACATTTTAACGTGGTAAACGAGCGATGTCTTGCAATACGAGTAGTTTGTTTCTAGAACGAATTATGCTCACAAACCAAGGTATTACTGTATTAGAACAAGAGATGCTTCTAGTGTTCTTAACACTTAGGAAATTACAACGGTTTCAGAAGCTCTGTGCCAGGAATAGGGGTGGTGGGGAGCGGGGCAGAGACCCAATATGTATTTTCTATTATCTCACAGTGGTTATATTTTTTAAAGTTTTTACTTCTTGAAAAAGAGATACATCCTGAAATATTTACATAAAATGATATGATGTCTGGAATTTACTTGAAAATAAGATAAAGTGGGTGGGGTACTTATGAAATAAGATTGGCCTAAGTTGGTAAATGTTGAAACTAGGAGTTAATTATTTTATAATGTCTACTTTTGAATATATTTAAAACTCTATTATAAAAAATATTTTTAAAAAGTTGGTAGACGATCTGGAGAAGTGGACTCGACTTGGTTCTGGAAATGATTTCCAGGACACTGCAGAATTAACCTGTCGCGGTAGCTGCCATCTCTGCCATAATTAAAACGCGAGGAATCAGGTGGACACCTTGGCACCATTGCCACAACTCGCTCTCGGCATACCCAGAGCTGGTGACTAGACACCAGCAAAGTGTTGCAGAAAAACCTGACATCTCCATAATGATTTTTTGGAAGAATAAGCCGCAGCAGTAGATAGATGGCCTCCAACTTAATTCTGCCTCCCAAATCTCCTAAGAGTGTATCTAGTTGGTAGAAACTATTTTGTATCCGGATTTTTACCTGCAAAAGGGGTCTAGAAAATGTAGTTTTAAACTTTCTAGCCTCTACAGTAGCTTATTAGAAGCAAGTGGAGCTACAGGGTGAATTATCAAGTGTCTGCATTTATGACACTGATGGTACTTGTCAAACCAGGTACTAGACATAAAATAGGTTGATGTATTTATCACAAAAGCTTTGCATGTCAATTGGTGTATGTAGAGGTATGCCAGGGGGTACCTCAAGTCTAGGACAAATACAGCATATCTTTCAGGAGCATTTTACTAAATGGCAAATACATGTTATTTGTACTTTATTTGTATATTGAAATAAAAAAATGGATAAATTGTGGAGAAGAATGGAAAACTTTGCCTTATTTTAAAGATAAGATAGTAGAGTTCAAAGAGATTAATTTTTGGGCCATTTGCCTGGATTCCCTTTCCTCAGAGTAATGGTTCTCAAACTTGAGTGTACAGAGGAATCCACAAAATGCTCAGTTAAAATGCAGATTTCTGCTTTTCCTCTGCGCAGCGTACTGAGGTGGCACTCACCTCCTACTCGGTATCATGGCTGCCCTCACACCACTCGTAAAGCTCAAGATCATCAAAAAGAGGACCAAGAAGTTTATCCGGCACCAGTCAGACAGATATGTCAAAATCAAGCGTAACTGTTGGGAACCCAGAGGCATTGACAGGTTGTGCAGAAGATTCCAGGACAGATTGTGGTGCCCACCACTGGTATGGGAGTAACAAGAGAACAAAGCACAGGCTGCCCAATGGCTCTCGGAAGTTCCTGGTACAAAATGTCAAGGAGCTTGAAGTGCCTGATGTGGCACAAACCTCACTGTGCTGAGACTGCTCACAATGTCTCCTCAAAGAACATCAAAGCCATTGTGGAAAGAGCAGCTCAGCTGGCTGTCAGTCACCAATCCCAATGCCAGGCTACTCAGTGAAGAAAAAGTAGGCAGCTTGTGTGCAAATTGTGTTTTAATAAAACCATAAAATTTTGGAAAAAAAAATACAGATTTTTGCCCTCCTTTAGACTTCCTCAGCAGGTTGGGCCCTGAATTTTAAATTAATACCCCAGATGATTCAGGTGGGCCATGTTAAGAAAAGCTACCCTACTGGGGTACCCACCACAAAGACTTGACCCCTTTCTTAGCTACTTAAGTTAGCGTTCCTTGGTTTCTGCCCCAACTCTGGTTTGCAGGTCCTCAACTGTAATCAACTCTGCCATGGGACACAGAAAAAAAAAAAAAGTACTGTTTTAAGTTTACATTGAGTAACTTATTTAATCCTCAGAATAATCCAGTGAGGAAAATTGAGGCACAAAGAGGTTAAGCAACTTGCCCAAGATTACACAGATAAGAGGTGATGAAACCAGGATTCAAATCAAGGTAATCAGGCCCCAAAGCCTGTGCATTTAACCATGATGCATACTACCTCAGCAACGGTCTAAGAAGCTCATACTTAACGATTTATCAAGGAGAAACCCAAGATACATTTTCCCTGGGCTGTCATAGTAAGCTAATGAACCTCCACTGCCCTCCCTGGCAGTCTCCTCAAAACCTGTCAGCCTTCAACAATCTCTTCAAGGCCCTGGGAGTTTTTACTAATTCTCTCTTCAAGGTTCTTCCAGCTTCTCTCCACTGCCAAGTTCCAAAGCTACTCCCACATTTTTAGGTGGTGGTTATAGAAGAAGCCCGTCTTGATACCAAAATGAGTATGAGTTATCTATTGCTGTGAAAAAAATTTCTCCAAATTTAGTGGCTTAAAACAACATTAAACATTTATTATCTTCGGGAGTGGCCTGGCTGGGGGGTTCTGGGTTG
This sequence comes from Hipposideros armiger, assembly GCF_001890085.2. Lineage (NCBI taxonomy): Eukaryota > Metazoa > Chordata > Mammalia > Chiroptera > Hipposideridae > Hipposideros > Hipposideros armiger. Next base: position 3,555,930 of record NW_017731403.1, read on the forward strand.
GAGGTTTCATGAGGTTGCTGTCAAGACATCACCTGGGTTAGTCGTTCAAAGGCTTGACTGGGGCTGTGGAATCCACTTCCAAGGTGATGAGTCACTTGCATGGCTTGTAAATTGGTGCTGGTTGTTGGTGGGAATCCTCAGTTTCTCCTTATGTAGGCCTCTCCACAGGCTGCTCGAGTGTCCCTACAACATGGCAGCTTTCCTGAGTGGGCAATCCATGAGAGCAAAACAGGAGCTGCAATGCCCTTGATCACCTCGTGTGGGAGGTCTTACACTATTACTTCTGCCAAGTTCTATTTATTAGAAGCAAACTACTAAGTTCAGTCCACATTCAAATATAGTGAAATTATTGGGTTGTCGGAAAAGTTGTGACGTATTTTTTTCTATGTTTTTCGTAGCAAAAATGCGTCATGACTTTTCCAACAACCCAATAGCTCTACTTTTTGAAGGAAAGAGGGTCAAAGAATTTGTGGGCATATTTATAAACCGTCATTTCTACCGTGTGCCAAGCACCACTAGGTACTTGGCAAATATATGCAATATAATCTTTATAACCACCCTGTGGGATAGGTTTTATTGCCCACATGACATGGGTTTCCAGCCTACCCAACACGTATTCTTTCTTATTACAACTCTGTTCAGGTATCTGGTGGCATTGTGCTCAGTATAGACTAACCCCAATCTAGCCCAAGAGGGTGAATTGTGATTGGTCAAAAAGGCAATTATGGCAATCCTATTTCCCTTTGCCAGTGATGAGTTAAAGGGTGGATGGATATATGACCAAGCCCCAGGGACTTTAAAATTCTACTATGAGGGTTATAGGAAAAGTTCTCCCTAGTATAGAGAAGCACCTGGGAGGAAGTCCACTCTCCTTCCCCAAGACTTTGTGTCTACATGTAATGCCTGGAATTGCAGGTGCCAATGTTGTAACTATGAAGAGATAAACCTAAGGCCCAAGCCAATGTGCTAAGGATGGTGGAGCATAAAAAGGAAAGAGCCTTTCCTCTTGATGACATCACTGAGCCACTCAATTTACCATGGAAGCGATCTTAAGCCACCTTGTTATGGGAGACAGTTAAGTTACTTTTGGTTGGGTTTTCTCTTACAGCTGAAAGCACCCTAATGGATATATCTTATTTTACAGATTAGGGAACCGATGTTCAGAGAGATTATGTCACTTGCCCCAATTTTTCCAGCTAATAAATAGCAGAGTCACATTTCAGGATGAGATCTGTATATCCTAAATGATTTTTCTCCAGCAATTCTCAGGAGTCAGGGAGGACAGACGGACATCATTTGGGCTAAGCAATGACTGGCAAACAGGTATGGTAGAGGGTCAGCGTGGAAAGGAAGCGGGAAGGAATTTAGGGTGCTGTGTGTATAAAGTTGACTGAGAGCTACAGACTGGGTATGAGGTCAGGAGGAATCCACAGGGGCTGATAGACTGGAGATATGGAGGTAAATAGTGAAGGCCTCATGAAGGTAAAGAACCGACTCAGAAAGTGTGAGGGAGAGGGTAAGTGGAAGGAGGTTGTAGGAATGGAGAGAATTTCAGACTTTCAAGATATCAGGATGTAGATATTTATTCCCAACAGAGTTTGATTTGTGGCTGATGGTTATAAGAGTAAAGAAGGTCTCAGAATTGACATTGAGTTTCTGGGTCATCCATTTATGTATATATTGCCCAGGAAGCTGACAGGTAATGGAGTGAAGAGGAATATTGAAAGTCAGTCTGCTGAAAGTATTGATGAATTAAAAAATGTTTTGTTTTGTTTTAATTTTCAATCAGAATTCCCCGGCCCTTTTTTTTTTTTTGACAGTAATAGCAAACCATCCATTTTTAAAGTTTCTGGACTCTTATCAGCAGGAATTAACTAGGTATGTCTTTGGGATCATGTAGTTGTTTGTGTCTACTTTAGTGGATACAAGAAAGGAACAAACTAACCACTGGAACACAAGGGTAGCATACTGCTCCAGCTAGAATCCCGCTGGCTCATCTGAGCACGTCACACCTGAATGCTTTAGTGGAGCAAAGGAAGAGAGATGCTCTTGATTTGTTTTCAAAGCAATTTTGTTTGAGTGAACAAACTGTCATCATTAAGTCAAATGTTTTAATCACTTAGACTTTCAGCCCGAGACACAAAGTTTTTCTAACACCCTACCCTGAAATAAATTTACTAATAAATCCCAAAGATTTATTACAAATAGTACAATTCATAATTGCTTTCCTCTTTTCTTTCTTTAGACAAACACCAAATAAAATGCAGGTGAAGGAAATGAAACACAACTGGAAGCGGACTTAGAAATTAACACTAACCCTAACAAATCTAAAAATTATGTTGTTAATGTGAATCTATTTAAAATAAAGCAGTTGGGTTACTGCTTTTCAAGTAAGGTAACACAATCATACTGCGACAAAGTTTTTTCCCTGGGTGGAAAAAAAAAAGCTTAATCTTTTAAAAACACACAAGTTGTTTATGCTTTATTTGTTTAGCTGTGGTCATGGAGACTATCCCAATTTTTCAAAATATCCTTTTGCTACTGATGGCATAAAAGACTCAAAGTGCTGCTAGACATAAGGACCAGAGTTTTTTTTATCATAAATGATGATTTGGGGTAATGTTTCGGAACATTTGATATGGATAGTCAGATGAAAGATACCAAAATGTCAAAAATAATTTTTTCAATTTTCATGGTCCCCATCCTTAACCCTGATAGGATCTGACTCAACACAGCCCTGCTATGAGGAAAGATTTATAAGAATTATTCTGTTTTAATCTACTATTTTGTAGCTACTGGAGGGAGGTGATGGATGGAGTCATCAGGAGGAGCTGAGATGATTGTGGGAGATGGAGTTTCTTAGGTCTTTCTGAAACAATTCTTTGCAGTGGTACTTCACTGTTATTTGAAGTCACTTCTTTCCTGTTCATTTATCCATCTGAATATATGAAAACCAGTGAAATATACTTAAAAAGTTACCCACTATTTTGGATAATCTCAGTTTCCCTATTTAGATAAACAATTGAGAATGGATGGCACACTCCTGAATCTGTGATAACTCTGAAGTGGACGGAGCTATAATGTAAGAAGTGCTCACTGTCTTTTTAAGCTCTGGGCTAAGTTTTTCTTTTCATTGTGCTGTCTTTTCTTGGGCAAAATTAACTTCTTCCTTCCAAAAATAATGCCTGGCCTTTGGTTACTTAGGAATCTATTTTTAATTAATTTTTTATTACATTCATGAAATTAAATTATTTGCTAGAACCCCTCTGAATATAGTTTCTCCCTTGGCTGTTACATTTCTTGGTTTCTGTCCTTGGAGTTATGTTAATAATTTAAGGTCATGTACCTGTGATTTCATTATAAACGAACTCAAACCTTCTTAGTAAGTAGGCAGGATATAAATCAATCAATCTATATGTTTAAGGGGAAAAGAAGCAAGGTACACAGGGGTACTTACAGTATGATCCCATTTGTGGTTTTAAAAAACAATATATATATTGGAATTGTAATCGATAAGAATGATATTGGGGGTGGGAGGGCAGTAGATGGGGAGGAGGGTTGTTTCTTTTGAGGGGTGAAAAGGATAACTATTGCATTGTTCTGTACACCTGAAACTAATAAAAAAAAACCCAAAAACAATATATATAGATAAATCCACTTATATGTTATACATCTCTTTCTATGTGTACACACACACACACACACACACACACACACACACACACGAATGCAAACCCACACATAGAGTGAAGATCCTGGGCCCCAAAGACAGCCTCAGAGACCATCTTATTCAGAAGACAGAGTCATTCTAATCTTTATTTGTATACCTCAAAGGACTTATATGAAACACTTGTATGTTTTGATTAATACAAATTATATAAAGTATAGCTTGTATGCACACCTCTTTAACTCTGCATTCCCACTTAGTCTTTCTGTCTTCCACTCTTTCATATCCTGTAGATACCCCAAAGCCACTGTCTCCATATTTCTTACTCTCTTCCATTCACCAAAACCCTCCATGATATCTTTGCCAGGCTTCATGTACCAGCCCTCCGTTTTTGTTTCCATTTCTTTTTCCCCCCCTCTCTGTAGTGAACAGGGCTGGGCCTTTTAGCTATAAATCTCTTACCTCAACTTCTTTGGGTTTTCACTTATACCCCCCCCCCACCTTCATTTGTCCTATCTGCATAATAAGGCAGAGGGAGGTATGAATGCAGGAGGTGGGAAGGGGTCAGGGTGTAAACATCAGAGCTTCTTGTTAGTAGGTAGGAAGATGTAAAGAAACAATACTCCCACAGTGATAATTTTTGTCCCATTACACATGAAGATTTTCTGAAAGGTCCTATAAGAAACTGAAGAGCAGGTCACCTTATGGGTGGGCCTGGGAGTCAGAGATCGGAGAGGGAGATTTTACTTGCATTGTCTGAACAGATTTTAAAAAACACAAAACTGTGTATTGTTTTTAGAATATTTTTAATAGACATAATTAACAGATGCATATTTTAAAATGTAGAAAATGTCATAATTGATAGAGTGAATTATTTAGTGTGCAAATTATATGTATAATATTTCACTTTAGACTGCTTTCTAGTACCAAATGTTATAATGAGATAATTTAGCTGATATGTGATGATCCAATATTATCAGGAAAATAATATACCTTTCAAATTCTTAAATGGATACTTTAACTGCTGGAAGAAGGGAGGACAGATCCGGCAGATCTAATACGTGAGTAATAGGAGTTCTAGAGTGAATTGGAAAGGAAAAGGCAAATTTAATAGATGCAAATTTTCCTAAGCTAAATGAAGATCTGTATTTGAAGTTTAAAGTTCTCATTAAGTTCTAGGAAGCATTGATGAGAAAAGGCGCACACTTAAACATATTCTGACAGGGGCCGGCTGAGTGGTTCAGTTGGTTAAGAGCTTGCTCAAGAGTTTGAGCTCTGAGCAACAGCAGTTCGATGCCCGGACCGAGCTGAGCTGCCACTGAGCTGCCAACAGGTGGCAGGATGGCTCAGCTAAAAACAAAAAACAAAACAAAAAAACATATTCTGACATAATTCCTGAATCCCAGAGTTGAAGAGAAAAATCTTTTTCTAGACAGGAAGAAGAAATTATTTACAAAGAGAGAAGAATTAGACTGGCATCAGACATTGGACTATCTATACCTCGTGAGAGACAAGGAGTGTAACCTAACAGGTCTCTTTCCAGGCTAGCCTCATTCACCTGCCAGAGCAAAAGGGATCCAGAAATGGAAGGATTCCAAGACTATATCACTGATATACCCCATCTGAGGAAACTAAGAGGATTCTAACAACAAATTAATGACAACAGAGATCTCAAGGAGGAGAAGTAGAAAGAAAAAAGTGGTGAGTGAACAATGAGCCTTGTAATATACATGGGTAATGATGGAATGACTGGGAATGTGTACTATTCGTGTTAAAGACTCTTCTTACGATAAATGAGACTTACCTAATGAGAGTCTGAAAGTAAAAGCTGCAAAATTTCTCAGCAAAACCCAGGAGGTGGAATTGGGGGAAGAAGAATGGAAAGTAAAAGCATTCTAAAAGTATTATTGAGATGGAGGGAAAGTATCAGGAAATAAACTAACATGGAGGGGAAATAATATTTTTTTCATAGACTAGTAATAAAATGTGTTGATGATGCATGCTAAAAAATAAGACAACCACTAGTGGAATGGGAAAGCGTAATACCATTTTGAAATTAATGTGAAAGGGAATAAATTATTCTTGATCATACTAGTAAATATAAGTAAAAGGGAAATTAGGTAAGCAAAGTTCAACAGTAATCATAAGCAAAAGAGAAGGAATAAATCAAGACTATCAGTGATTATATTAAATGTAAATGAGCTCAATTTTGCCATCAAAAGACAGAGACTGTCACATTAGATCAAAAACAAACCCAGCTATGGTGTTTTGGCGGTGGTGACCGTGGCCTCAAGCTCCGTGGTCATGAGCAGGAACCAGCCTCAGAAGCACTTCACCTACTTCGAGTCGCTGATTGCCATGTCTAGGAAGGTTGTGCAGGAAAAGACCTATGAGAAGTAGGGGCCCAAGTGGGCGCGGCTGCAGGCGGAGCTCGCACGCTTTCCTCTCCTGCGCAGGCCGATGGGCCAGAAAGTGGTGCACTTCCGGGATGAGGGTGTTTCTCCCAACTTTCACATTTGCTCTGCTATTATTTTAAAAAGGATATCATGTTGGCGATCTTTAGTGGTGTATGTCTGACCTGTGGGACCAGTGTCTGAATAGTTACATTTACTTTATGGTTTCAAAATTTTAAGTCTAATTATAAATGGTAGTGGAAGGATTATTTTCAGACGCCTAAATGTCACATACTTCTTGGTATATCAGTATTGCCTTTTGTTTTTGGAAACACTTTATTATGTGTGATTAAGTGATATATCTGCACTTGTTAGCGCTTACATGGGCACCAAATTATTCATGCCTTTCTTTCCTCTCTTTGCTTGCTTGTTTTGGGGTTTTCTCCTATTCACTAGTGCTCTTGAAACCGAGGCCAAACGAGTCAGGTTTCACTCTGAAGAGGTTGGGGAGAGGAAGACAAAAGAGTCTGAATGCAAACCTAAGGACTATTGCTTTGTCTGGAGTCCTTGGATAAGGCTTGCTTGCATAAGGCTTGAAATTAGCATGTAAGCGAAGTCAGCGAAGGAATTCACTAATATCCTGGAATCTCCCAAGGTCAAACAGACCAATACCCTCTGAAATTGTGGGTAACTGTTTACCTTTTTAGACTTTTAGAGATGTCTTCTCTGCCCAATGGTAGCAGTCATTCAGAATTGAGTAATATATTTGAGAACCTTATTACAACTTTACCACTAGATGTCAGAAATTAGCCCGTGAACCCTGCACAACTTCATCAACAGAGTAATACTTGATGTATTTTTTGTTTGGTTCACACTTCTCATGAGGTTCAGAATACTAACCAGATAACTTTGAGATTTAAAGGGAACCCCTGTATCTTTTTTACATCAAATTTTAGCAACTAAATTACTTGGAGCCTTTAATCCACCCTCAATCATTAATCTTAATTTTTTTTCCCACTTACTCACTATACACACTTATATACACTTACCATCCCAACGTAAGTATTCATGTGTTAATATATTTAAAGATTACAAAGAAAACAAAATTAACTACATAGACTTCTGATACGGATACATGCATGAGCTCAACAGACCTCATCCATTTTTATGCTCTAATAGGAAATTGTTGACTTCATATATTTTTTCAGCTCTGTCTTTTTGGCTGGATGTTACCAAATGAGGTCATTCCCTATTCCATAACTGTATCAAGTTATGCATTAACTTTAATAATTGAGATTGTGTGTCATGTGCAACTATTTTAAATATCCTCATTTTGTTAAATGGTCTTTTCCACTTTAGTTTCTCTTTGGTGTATTAGAAAGGGATTAAAAACAGGGAATAAGTGATATAAAATATATATTTTTTTATAATTGAGAGATTTCATTATTTGTTGGAACTTGTTTGATAATTCAGTTTTTGTATTTCTATAAAAGCTGATTGGCATATTTTATTTAGTGGTGTCCAGGTTAATGATTTTATCAGTTACATTGGGGTTTGGTAGAAACATTTAGATATGTTTAGCCTGTCTTGCTGCGATGCATATTTAAAGGACTGGCTTACACTTTTCTCAGGCTGTCTTCAGCCCTTGGCAAACCCCTGCAAAGTGAGGTGCCAGAACATGCTATTAAGTCATTGTTAGCTATAGGTTTATCTCTGCTGACAGGAACTAGACAGGAAAACAGGAGCTGAGCTCCAGGAGAAGGCTGCCAACCCCCTTGGCAGGATGAGAGTGCCATCTTGTACCTTGCCTATTGTTGCTGTGATTGGTGTCCCTGCTAGCTTTGCTCCCAAGAATAATGGTGAGTGGCAGTCCCCAGGCAACATGGCTAGAGAAGCAGTTCAAAGTTGTCTGATGACATTTAGGTTTAAGTTGGATTATCCCCTAAGATGTGGGCAGGTATTATGGGTTTAATTGTGTCCTCCCCAAATTCATGTTGAGGTCTTAACCCCAAGTACCTCAGAATGTGATCTTATTTGGAGGTAGGGTCTTTACAGAGGTAACCAAGTTAAAATGGAGTCACTTGGGTGGGCCCTAATTCAAATACTCTGGTGTCCTTATGAAAAAAGAGAAATTTGCACAGAGATATACATAGAGGGGAGACTATGTGAAGAGGAGAAGATGACCATCTACAAACCAAGGAGAGCAGCCTGGAATAGGTGCTGCCCTCACACCCCTCAGAAGGAACCAATCCTGCTCACACTTTGATCTTGGACTTCGAGTCTCCAGAACTGTGAGATGATCATTTTCTGTTGTTTAAGTCACCCAGTATCATGGTACTTTGTTATGGCTGCCCTAGCAAATGAGTATAGTGGGTTTGGATCAATGTAACCCAGCCGTGTGTATGTAAGTCTGTGAGAGGCACCATTTCACAGCCACCTTTCCAACAACATATATTATAATCTCCCAATATCCAGCACATGGCCTGCCCATGGTAGTTGAATGAATGATTATATCGAATCTATGATGTTCCAAAGGTAAGAACTTTTTTGTCTTTCTGTAAAACCCTACCCAACATATCCTGTAGGTATCTCTAAGAGTGTGCCTAATTGATACCTTCCTCATGGAGAGAGTACGCCCAATTGACACCTCCCTGATGATGCCTATTTGCTCCCCCAAATTCCCATGCCAGAACAAAGGAAGGTGTCCACCTATATCTAGTTCTATTCTCATCATCGATAGAGGGCATCCTTTGCAATCCAGTGAACTCTGCCTTGAGCCCCCTGTGTTCTCAGAGGGGTTGGTTTTGGAAACCTGTTTTCACACCTCAGTAAATTGCTCAGATCCTAGATGTGAGCAAATTGGCAAGTCAAAGTTGTAAAAGGTAATTGGCTGCCCTTACCACATGGACTTTCTGGAAAGTACCCCACTTTGACAAAGAGTCTTTGCTTTTTATATAGCTGGATGAGGACTCTCCCATGTGATTTCTCCCATGTTAGGTGGTAGATACAGGCTGTGGGGATACAGTCCCTGCCCTCAAGGATTTATGAAATAGCAGGAAAGATAATAGGACACATAATTGCTATATTATGAAGCAGCATTTATGATAAATACTACATCAGAGGGATGAGGGAAAGGCTATAGGGAGACAGAGAAAGAAGTTTATTTTGACTGGGAAAGCCAGGAAAGGCTTCACAGAAGACAAAGTACCTAAGCACAGTTTTGACAGATGGAGATGGAAGGAAACGTTTTCTGTGCAATGAGACAATGTAGTCAAAGACTCAAAGTGATAGGATATTCCCAGCGACACCTTCCCGTGTAATGTGAGCTTGAAAACAGGCTGGCATTCAGTGGGACTACACCAGTGTGAGTGCACCAGTTAGTTACGGTCAAACTGTGTTCTCGCTGCATGGAGCCAGGGCCAGATTCTCATGGAATATTTTGAATATCACCCCTACTGGTAAGCCCACAGTATTCCATTTTCTCTGAGTTACAACTTTCTCCTCTCCTCCCCCTGCCTCCGCTCCCCTTCCCTCCTTTTTCAACTCCTCCTACCCATTTTCCTCTTCTTATTTTTCTTTCTCCAGAACTGATTACAAAAAATAGAAGGTGCAGGTTTGAAGTTTTTACCCATAAACTTTTCTTGATTTATTTCTAATTGTGAAAGAAGAGTGCTTGTAAGAAAAACACTGAGAATACAAAAAAAAATAGTATAAAGAGAAAAGCATTCAAAAACTCTCCGTTAATCCCATTCAAAACAATCTGCTAACATTTGATTTTCCTGTCCAACCTTTTTGCTGTACATATAAATAAAACATTCAAATAGTGGAGGTCATATTTTACATATATTTTTTTAAAAGATTTTTATTGGGGAATTGGGGGATGGGAACAGTACTGGGGAATTGGGGGAAGGGGAACAGACAAGTTGCTGTTCTTTTGTTCTTCAGTCTAGTTGTGGAGGATGTTGCTTCACTGGCCCAAGTTGGCATCATTGCGCTCTTCCCAGGCGAGGCAGATCAGTCGCCAGCTTCTGGATGGCCGCTCACTGCAGCTGCTGGCCATTCACAGCGGCTGCTGGCTACATATGGTAGCCCATGGCAACCTATTACAGCAGGGGCTGCAGCCTACGCCGTCCCCAGAGACTCACAGCCGCCCAGCTCCAGGTTGAGCTGTTGTTCACCATCTTAGCTGTGGAGAGCAGTGTCACTGGCCCTCATATGTGGGATCCGAACCGGGGCCCTCTGGCATCTCAAGCCAGTTCTTAACCATCGCGCCACTCGGCCAGCCCTTTACATATATTTTTGTATCATGCATTTTACAATGAAAGCTAAAATATGCATCTTTTCTCATGTTATTAAAAGTAATTATAATAGTTGTAAAAATACTCCATAATATGGATTATCATAATGTAATTTATTTTCCTGTTGGTCATTCATGCTGGTCAAATTTTTCATATGATGAACATCTGTCCCCATTTCTAATTACTTCTTTTTTTTAAAATTAAATTTATTGGGGTGACAATGGTTAGTAAAGTCATATAAGTTTCAAGTGTACAATTCTGTAATACATCATCTATATATCACATTGTGTGCTCACTGCCCAGTCAGTTCTCCTTCCATCACCATATACTTGACCCCCTTTACCCTGTCCTACCATCTAATTAATACTAACACTAGATTCCTTTTCATCTTTTATCATCTCCCCTATTTGTTGATTAGATTGTTGTTTATCTCTCAAGGAGTGGAGAGTGTATAAGTTCAACAAAAAAGCACCCAAGGTGGTTCTCACAAGTATACCTCCTGCCCCCCACCCCCCCAGCGCCAGTTAAGAACTGTAGGAATTAAGGCAATGAACTCACTCTGTGGTGAATGGGAGAAAATATGAGGACAGGGACCATAATAAAGACCCAAATAGTTGTGACATATCCTTTTTTTACTGAGTTAACTTTAATTACTCAAGTTCCCTGTGCTTACATCTAGAATTAACAGTCAAGGCAGATGTCACCAACAGTTGGCCTTGTTCTTTTGCCTTCCAGAATTTTCCTACGATTTCCAACCTGGAGTGGGGAGAAGAAGGCTTTGGGCAGTGCCTAGCCGAAGCTTAACTTTGAAAACAGAATTCACATACTGTTTTAAATTTGGGTTGATAATGAAAGGAAATAGTTAACTAGGTTCTTTGTGTGATACTGGGTTATCTGGTATTAGAAAAGGAAAAGGAAGGGAGGAAAAGAGATAGTTCTTCATTGCTTTGCTTTTTAAGACTTCTTGCTCAAAGAGAGCACAGACTCAGTGAGAGGATATCAGACTTTTTAATATCAGACAAATCGCGTCATTTGTCCTCAGAGCCCTCGTTTGTAGAGTGTAGGAGTTTGGCTGTTCTAAGGTCTACCATTTTCTCCATAGTCATCTGGTACACAGGCCTCTACTTTCATAAATCATGTATAGCCTAGATGTCTGTTAGGATCACCCTGTCCTTTGAAATTCAAATAAAATTGTCACAACTAAATGTTTTTATTATGAGATGAGAGTAAATGAAAAGAAAAAGACCCGAGCATTTAACTTAAGCAGCCAGAAAACAACAAAATAAATCAAAGAAAGTAACTGGGGGATGAATTGTTTGCTCAGAAATGAGGACCATCTAAAAGCAATCTTTATCTTTCTTGTCACCTGTCAGTGTCAATACAGATAAAAGATAAAATCAGAAATGAATGAATTAGGAAATAAAATACGACAAGATTTGGTAAGTAAACCCAAAAGTTGTTCGTCAAGAAATATAAATGTCATAGAGAAAACCCTGGCAAGACTCAGCAAGAAAAAGAAAAGAAAAACACGTTCAGCTTCAGGCACAAAAATATACACACAGATATGAAAGAGATTGAAGAATTATAAGAAGAACTAACAGTACTCAGGGCAGCATGTGCCTTTTGTGTAGATTCCAGTGATTAACAAAATATGGGTATGCTTTATCATTATAAAAACTATGCACTATCTTGGTCTTCCACCTTCAATGCTTAATAAAGGTAATGATCAAGCTCTCTAAATAACAACAGAAGTTGCCCAGGACTAAACAAAGGCTTTGAGAGGTTTGAACACTTGTTGTCCCTGAGACTTGGTAAATGTATAGGAAAGGAGCTGCCTCTGAATATGAATGGCACATTTGCCTCAGATAGGATAAGACAGTTTGGTGCAGCGTGTGTTTGAGAGACCTACGGGCAAGACTCACAGTTGCAACACGTAATTCCTACCTAGTGCTCTTCTATTTATTTGCTTTATAACTTGTTGAATTTTTGCAGATGGTATTTCTGTTTGATTTGCTGTGTGTCTCTCTGCCCTTCTCATTTGCAGTCTTCAGTTTTCTGTCTGTTTTTAGTTGCAGAGTTTTATGTTTATGATATGGACAAATGGCAGAAAAGTTAAGACCAGTTAGTTATAAGAATTAGAAGTGTTCTGGAGTGCTTATTTGTGGGTCATATAAGATATTATTTTGGAAAACTGTCATTAAGACACAGTAAAATAATAGTAACTAATGTTTTTCAAAACTTTGTGTGCTGCAAAGAGTGTTCCAAACACCTGGTAGGTACTAACTCACTTAACCCTCACAACGGCCCTATGAGGTATAGATGCTTATATTATCCCCATTTAACAGTTGAGAAAATCAAGGCACATAGAACATAAATAACTTTCAAGATTTGAACTTAGGCAGGTTTGTGCTGGAGACAACTCTTAACTGTTGTACTATTGCCATGTAATTTTGAAAGAATGATAAATCCTAAAATATAGGAAAATATTATTTATGTTTTGGCGTGGTAAAGTCTTTCTGAGCAATCTCTAAAATTAAAAACTTGGGCATGGCAAAAGACACCATAAACAAAATTAAAAGGCAAATGACAGACCTAGAGATACTTCTAGTAAAATATATGTAGACAGATTATTGATATCTTTAATATGCAAGCAGTTTTTCTAAATCAATATGAAAACAATAAAAAATTCAATAGAAAAACAGGCTCAGGATATAAATATGCATTTCAGAGAAGAAATACAAATGACCAGTAACTATGTGAAAAAATGCTGAATCTCACTAATAATTAATTAGCATAATGCTACGTTTCAGCTGACAAAAACTGAAAAGATTTATAATATCTAGTGTGGTAAGAGTACAGGCCAATAGACACTCTCATACATCACTGACTTCTCTGAAATGTAATTTGGAAATATCTACTATAATAAAAATATATACCTACTCTGAAACCCTGCAAAGGCTCTTCCTGTCATTTATTCCACAGGAATACTTAATAGCTCATGCACAGTTACATTCAAGTGTTACATTGTTTTGTACAAGTATAGCACTATTTGCAATAGCAAAAGAGTATATTTTCATCATTATGGGTTAAATTAGTTGTGGTACTTCCATATGATGGAATACTATGCCGTTATTAAAGGATGAGTTTAATCTATTTGGAAAGGTTTCCATAGCATATTGATTGGTTAAAAGAAAACAAAAATAAGTTGCAAAACAACGTGTTTAGTATGACTCTATTTCTGGTATAAAGAAAAATGATATGCAAATATATGTAAATATATCATTAAAACAAGCTAATATATGTACAAAATTGGCTCTAAACTTCATTTCATATTGAGTGAATTACAGCATTTTCCTGGTCTTTGGGGGGAAGCTTATGCGTATTATAAGTTCTGGTTTTCAGCTTCCACTGAATGCACAGCCTTTTGGTGTTTCATTTCTGCTGTTGTTTTACTCTGTCTTGACACCTTTTCCTTGATTTTGCAAAAAGCCTGCTCATTTTAGGCTGTTGTGTATATTCGATTTTTACAGGGAATTTGGTGGTAACATTAGGAAATTACATTGTAGCAGGGTACAATAAATGACTTAGCATTTCACATTAGTCATCTTTATTCTTAAAACTTCTTTGGCCAAATCATTGCCCCTTCTCCCCCAATAGTCATTGGTGGCCCTGGCTCCTCACCATATTACTAGCCCCCTCTGTCATTTTCTTTTACTGTTAGTTTATCTTGTAAATTTTCAGTTAGGATTAGGTTAGATTGTGTGTGACAGAAAACCCCAAACAATAGTGGGATATGCAAGATACGAGTCTATTTCTCTCTTCTATGCAAATGAAACCCAGAAGTAGGTGCTGTAGGGTTGGTGTGGCAGCGATGCAATCAGCAGGGACCCAGCCTTCTGCTGTCTTGTTCCTCCAAGCTCAACTCAATGGCTTTCATTTCACGGTCCAAGTTGGCTGCTCAAACCTAAGCATCTGAGAAGGAAAAGACAAAAAAAAGAGAGCACCTCTTTCTGTTCAGGATATTCCTAAAGATTGCCTGGAGGTTTCCTACATTCAGCTGAAAGAAAAAATGGGCATATTATTTTTAATCAGGGCTGCATTGTGTTCAGTTGAAAATTATTTTCTGTTACTGAGGAAAGGGATTTGGAGAATAACCATCAGTGTCTGTCACTGCTAGCAATGTTTACTTTGCACACAAGGAAGGGCTTTTCAGGTTGAAGCAAGAACACACACAGAGGCACGAAAGAGTGTTCATTGTGGCTGGAACAGGATGTGTGGTGGGAGATTGGGCTAGAAAGGTAGGCAGGGCCCATGCTGACTTACAAGGGCTTTGAAAGTCAAGCTGGGAAGTTTGATTTTGGCAATAGGGAGCCAAACGTATTCTTATATTTGATATAAATTCTTCCGGGAATTTATATTGCCTGTCTATATGAATTACTTTATTTTATATTTTTTAATGGAAAGATTATAACCTATGAAGTCCAATATTTAGAAAATAGAGAAACAGATAAAAACAGTCTATTGGCAATCCTATGACCGTAAGACAATTCCTGTTAGTGGTTTGGGTTTGTTTCCTCACAGTCTTTGAAACTGTAATCGTAGTGCATATACAATCCCAAATCTTTTTTTGTTTTTTTTTTTCACATTATCTTACATTGTGAACATCTCATGTGACCCCATGGTCTTTCTAAATATTATTATTATTATTATTATTATTATTATTATTATTATTTTAAAGATTTTTATTGGGGAATTGGGGAGATGGGAACAGTGCTGGGGAATTGGGGGAAGGGGAACAGACAAGTTGCTGTCGTTTTGTTCTTCAAATCTAGTTGTGGAGGACATTGCTTCACTGGCCCAAGTTGGCACCATCATTGCGCTCTTCCCAGGCGAGGCAGATCAGTCGCCGGCTTCTGGATGGCCGTTCACTGCGGCTGTTGGCCGCTCACGCTGGCTGCTGGCTACATACGGTAGCCTATGGCAACCCACTGCCACAGGGGCTGCAGCCTACACCGTTACACCGTCGCCGGCGACTCAGGGCAGCCCAGCTCCAGGTTGAGCTGTTGTTCAGCATCTTAGCTGTAGAGGGCAGTGTCACTGGCCCTCATATGTGGGATCCGAACCGGGGCCCTCTGGCATCCCAAGCCAGTTCTTAACCATCACGCCACTCAGCCGGCCCTCTAAATATTATTTTTAAAGGACCATGTAATATCCCAGTAAAATAATCTACCCAAACATTTCTTTTCATTTTCCAGCTTTATTGAGATATATTTGCATACAATATTGTGTATACCTAACCACTTCTATATGACATTCTATACTATTGGCCATTCAGGTTGGGTATTGGCTAAGTTTTTTACATTTTGTGAGATGCTGATAGCTTCAACTTCAGATTTTCGTTATTTGTTACTACATTGTTAGAAGACGTTCAGTTTCAACTAGTAGAATAACTGTGGCTTAGATAATACAGGATTTAGTGATCTCACATAATAAAAATTAAGCGATGGTGAGTGGGTCAACAAGGTCAGGCTTCTGCCTCTACATCTCTGCAGTTTTCTTGGCTTTCCCACTTGTCCTAAGATGGTTGGTGTAGCTTTCAGAGCATCACTTTCTCATATGATAATACTCAAAGCACGAAAGGAAAACAGGTGCTTTCTCATCATGTCTCCCTGATATGACTGGTGAGGCACATCTTTCCCAGGATCACTCAGGAAGACATTCTTGAGCATTTCATTGACTAGAAGTGGGTCACATGGGTACCCGTAGCTTCAAGTGGAGCTGGGAAGGCAGGAACCAGAAGATTTTCTTTCACTGTCTTAGAATGGACAGCATGATTCATCTCTTGATTCAAGACACTTGGCTTATCCCCCAAAAAAGGTTATTTTAGCAAGGAGGAAGAAATAACTATAGGGAAGGTAGTCATCCAAGTTAACAGTTAAACATTGGGACTAATTGCGGAAACAAAGAAAACCACAGAAATGGTTTTTCAGGTTAAGTTCTCAAAACCTGCCCCATATTGCTACATGGGCTAGACTAGAGAACCAAGCCCTCAAAATACAGCACTGTGATTTCACATTACATTTTTTTTTTTACATTGAAACCACATCTGCCTTTTTTTAAATAAAAAATTCCCAGCAAACCAAAAAACTGAAGCGAAACAAAATGCATTAGAGAATCACTGAAGAGACTAAACTGTATGTTCATAGCACTTTATTAAAAATAGATTGTAATGTTTATGTTTCTGATTTTAGAGTTAATCATGACTGATGGTTAAAAATTTGCAGAGTGCAAAATATTAAAGAAAAATAACTGAAAAAAATTATTTCTAATTTCACCATTCAGAGACAATTACTATTATTATTTGATATAATTATTTAGTCTTTCAGACATATGAATAAATTTTTTCACATGAAATTAGAATTTTATTGTACAGACACTTTAGGTTTGTATCTTACTCTTTATATTAATAAATCTATGACCCTTTAAAAATAATAGATTTTCTCAATTTTTTGCAAGTCTCTCTTCAATGTGTACCTATCATGTTTTAATGACTCAATTGAGAAAAATAATTTATTTTCTGGTAGGAAAAATGCTGTAGAAGTAAATTGATCTAGAGAGTTCTCGCATTCATTGGCTGTGTGGCCTTATATAAATTGTTTAGCCTTTTTGGGTTTCAGTTTTCTAATTTATAAAATGAGGTTGTTGAAAATAATAATAAAACTGGTTTTTGCTATTTTACAGTGATCTTGTGAGGATCAAATATGATAATACACATAAAGGTACTTTGTAAGTTGTAAATTGAATCTGGAAAACAAAAATTCAAAGTTAAAAGAAAAGAGTAACTTAATATTTTCCTTCCCAAGACGTTTTTAAAAAATCTCATTACTTTAATGAAAAAAAAAAGGAATTACAGAGAGTAAAAACATTATTTTATATTCTGAATAATAAACACTATAGAGATAGTTTTGCTCAAAATTATAAAAACCATTTTGTTTTTAATAAAAATTTGGGAGCTTAAAATTTGTATTTTGGAAAAATGTTTTAATAGAAATTTTGCATTTTAAAAGATTTATGTGGTTAAAAGAGTAAAAAAATAGATATTTGTTTATGACTAATCTTGAAATTTTATGTATAATTTTCAGTGTCATTTAAACAGAAAGTGCTCATTAAGGAGAATTTACAAAAATACTCTCCTTTCTCCTAAGTGATTAAAAAATGCACAGCTCTAATAATTTATGTAATAATAATAATAACAAGAAAAGAGCAGGTTTAATTTGAAACCAAATCTTGCAATCGTTGACTGCACTTGTCACAAACATGTTTTCCTCTAATAAGCATGAAGCATTTCCCACTACCTCTTTCTTTCTGAGCTCAGACACTGAATAGGTTTCCCGGAAACCTCACTCTTTTATTTCTGAGTAGTCCCTTATCTTTCCCATGAGAAGATAAAGCTACTAGATAGCCTAGGATATCTCTCCCAGATATGATTTCCATTTTAAGGGAAACTTAAGACAGGACCTCTGGAATCCCTTGTTTTGGAGTCTATATGGAAGTGGAATTTGCACCTGGTTGGAATCATCTAAATGTGACCCTGTAGAGGCTCAATTATGAGGAAGATGACTTTGCAGGGTTCAGCTGTGGTTCAGTGATTCTCCTTAGAATCAACTGCTACAAAATCACTGGTTATTGTGTAAAACATATTGCAACTAATGTAGTGACAAGGGTTTATGAAGAAAACTTATGTAGTCTTCCTCAATGCAGTTAAAAAAAAAAGAATAGTTATTCCATCTGGCTCATATACGTAATAGATGCTTACTATAGAAAACTTGGTTTCTTTTGTATTGCAGAAGCTTTTTAGTTTCATAGAGTCTCATTTGTTTATTTTTGCTTTTGTTTCCCTTGCCTTTGGAATCAAATTCATAAAAACACCTCTGAGACCAATGTCCAGAAGCTTAGTGCCTATATTTTCTCTATGTATTTTGTATTTTATTATTTCAGGTCTTACATTCAAGTCTTTAATCCATTTTGAGTTAATTTTTGTGTATGGTATAAGATAGTATGGTCTGGCTTCACTCTTTTGCATATGACTGTCCAGTTTTCCCAACAGAATTTATTGCAGAGACTTTCCTTTCTCCCTTGTGTATTTTTGGCTCCTTTGTTGTAAATTACTTGCCTATATATGTATGATTTACTTCTGGGCTCTCAATTATGTTCCACTGGTCTCTCTGTGTGTTTTTCTCCCAATACCATACTGTTTTGATTCCTTTGATAGCTTTGTAGTATAGTTTGAAATCAGGGAGTGTGATACCTCTGGCTTTGTTCTTTTTTCTCAGGATTGCTTTGGCTATTGGGGGTCTTTTGTGGTTCCATACAAATTTGAGAAATTTTTTGCTCTATTTCTGTAAAAAATGCCATTGGGATTTTGATAGGCATTGTATTGAATCTGTAGGTTGCTTTAGATAATATGGCCATTTCACTATGTTAATTCTTCCAATCCATGAACATGGAATACCTTTCTATTTTTTTGTGTCTTTTTCAATTTCTTTCAACATCTTATAGTTTTCAGTGTACAGGTCCTTCATGTCCATTGTTAGTTTATTTCTAGGTATTTTATTCTTTTTGACAACATGGATGTATCTTGAGGGTATTATGGTAAATAAAATAAACCAGATGAATAAGGACAAAAACTGTATGATTTCTTTCATATGTGGAATATAAAACAAAAAAGTAATGAACTAACTACAAGCAAAAACAAACTTATAGATACAGACAACAGAATGGTGGTTACCAAATAAAGGAAGGGGGTGGGGGGAGGGAGAACTGAGTAAAGTGGGGCAAAGGATATGGAAGAAATCTAAACTTTGGTGGTGAGCACGCAATAGAGTATATAGATATCTACTTATAATTTTGTACACCTGAAATTTATATAATGTTATTAACCAATATGTCCTCAATAAATTTAATTTAAAAAAAGGAAATTTGGGAAATACAGAAAAAGAAAAAGGAAAACATAAAAATCACTCATGTTGGGCTGGCCGAGTGGCACGTTGGTTAAGAGTTGGCTTGGGACGCCAGCTCTGAGAAGCAGGGCCCCGGTTCGGATCCCACATGAGGGCCAGTGACACTGCGCCCTTTACAGCTAAGATGAACAACAGCTCGACCTGGAGCTGGGCTGCCATGAGTCTCCGGTGACGGCATAGGCTGCAGTGGAGCTGCAGTGGGCTCCTGTAAGCTACCGTGAATGGGCAGCAGCCGGCATGAGCTGCCAAGAGCCACCATGAACGGCTGTCCAGTGGCCAGTGACCGATCTGCCTCACTCGGGAAGAGCACAGTGATAATACCAACATGGGCCAGTGGGGCGACGTCCTCCACAGCTAGACTGAAGAACAAAAGGACAGCAACTTGTCTGTTCCCCTTCCCCGATTCCCCAATGCTGTTCCCCTCCCCTAATTCCCCAATAAAATCATTAAAAAAAAAATCACTCATGTCCTGTCACCTAGAGGTTACCTCTATGAACATTTGCATATATGTATGTAATAACAAGTTGAATTCAAATTCAAGTTCTGTATCCTGCTTTTTTTCACTTGACAGTATATTGTGAGCATGTTCTCATGCTATTTATTTTTTGATTTATAGTGAGCTGAAATTACCTCCATCTTAAGATTGAGCCACCAGCAGCAAATAAATGAAATGAGTGCCTTCTAAAAGACAGTGGTTGCCTCTACTGCCCTACTTGTCTCTCTTTCATTAAGCCCATAACTATTTTTCCTAATAAGCAATGCCAACTGATGTCAAGTCTTAGCTGAATGACATGATGTTTTGTTTTGCTTTTATACCATGGGTCTAATTGCAATTTATAAATGAGTACAAACGTTCACACAGATGTTTCAAGCTAGTTCTCTTCATGAAGGTTGCATCAGTAATAAAGTGAATGGAATTCATAATTTTACTTAGTTGAGTCAACATTTATTATTTGAGCAAGTGGGTATTTCTAAGACAAGAAGTTATTGGAAAAGAAGAAGGAATCAGTAATTTGAGCCTGGCTTCCCAAAGCTATAGCCAAATTATTCTTGATTTGCCAGTAAGTCAGATATAAATTTTCTATTGAAGTAAGCACTAGCTTAAGGAGTATGCTACTTTCTATTGAGCTTAAAGAGGTCTAAGCTGATTTTCTTAACCATTTTTAATACTGTGAATGGAATCTTAAAAACAAACAAACAAACAAACAACCCTCCCCCCCCAAAAAAAACCTATATTCATTCAAAGACAAAAATCTACACATATTCTGAGTATTTGTACACGCAAAAAATATTTAAAGTGCTATACATAATTAAAACACTCTACTGGTCATCTTATTTTCAACTTCCTTATATTGGTTATGTGTTCCTATAAAATGTATTTTATTCATTTAAGAGACCCATTTGTTCAGATTATGAACTGACAAACCATATCAATTCTAGTTTTGTGTGGTTTTCAGAAGATAGTGCCATGCCTTTTCTATAAATTGGTATATGTCTGTAACAGCTTCCATAACTTTATTCGGGAGTACATATGAAAGCCATTTTACACATGTCTTTCACATATGTCTTTTTCATATGTCTTTCAGCACAGCTATTCAATAGTGGGTGAAATTTCTCTTGCTTATTTGTATAGTTTCAATAGCTGATAAAAACAGCAGCTAAAAACGAATGTGTTTAAAATTTATGCCTATACATTAAAGCAGGAAATGAGAGGCATCTTAGAAAAAAAAAAAGACAAAAGAGGGCAAAGAACTATTCTTTTTAAAGTGCACAGGAAAATATTTGGTTCTTTTGGGTGAGAATCTTTTGAAGTTTAAAATCAGATTTTGTCAATGAGCCATGTGCAATTCAGGGTCAGGCAAGCAGACTTGGGATGTTGGGGTACCCCCCCCCCCGGTATGAGAGACCTAATAAATAATATTTAAATGATATAGTTGTACTCTGTAGTCAAGGATACCAATGATATTGGCAAAATTCAACTGGCTACCATCATAAAGAAATGTAAAGATGGACTATGGCATCAAGCTGAACCTTTACTTCCTGTGTGATCTTGAGCAAGACACGTAAGCTCTCTCTGTACCTCCGTTTTCTCCTCTGCAAACGGAGATGGTGGTACCTAGCTCATAATTGTTGGGATGTAAGTAAGAAAATGCATAGAAAGTGCTTAACTGGCATATGTTAATGCTCAATAAATGGTAGTTCAGTGTGACTCCTACTGTTAAGTTATTATTATGACTTGATGAAAAAAGATCAAAGGAGCAGAGAAAATAGCAAGCTGCAGGACAAGGCGGTATTGTGACACTGTGTCTGAAAAAGCTCCTACTACCCTGGAATTTTCCACCAGGTACTTAGCTCTGGTCATAATTCTCTCTAGATGTCAGCAGTTTATCATGAATACAGGGATTCAGAGGAAAGACTCAGAAAGATGAGAAAAGACTCAGAAAGATCAGAAAAGTGGAGAAGTGAGCAATTAAGTGGAGGGCAGGGGCTGGGAGGTGAGTATGCATAAGGTTCTCTTCCAGTTGGGGATTGCTGCACACCTCTCTCTCCCAGGTAGGGGCAGAAGAGGAATCAGCCCTTCTATCAACGTGGAGAAGTCAAATGATCATTAAATCTAGGGGTGTTAAGGACCACTAACATTAAAATGGCTATTGGATGTTTTAAGAAATGGCCTACCTCCGTCATCTTCTCACTGAGGACCCTCCTGACCACCCTATTTAAATATGCACCCCCTAAACTTCCTATGCCTCTTCCTTGCTTTAGTTCCCTTTTAGTAATTAGCATACTGTAACATGCTAAATTATCATGTTCATTATTTATCTCTCTAGTAGATGTGAACTATGAGAGCAGGTTATTTTACTTTTGTGGCTATTGTTCACTGCTGTCTCCTTAGAGCCTAGCACAGTGCTCAGTAAATACAGCAAGTGTTCAGTAAGTATTTGTTGAATGAGGAAGGAAAAAATAAAGCCTCATTTATCGGAAGGCATTCGTAAGTGTGGTGAGCTAATGACTTCAGAAGGCATTTCTGAAGAGTCTGTAATTACTCAGATTATGCATAAAAAATAAAGTAGCATTAATAAGTTGATTAAAAAATTTCTCGACCCTTTTAAGCTGTTGAGACAATAAACACATAACATTAGAATGCCATGCATGATGTGTAAGCTTGTATAACTTCATTAAACCAAAATTTGGGCCCTGGCAAAGCTTCTCAAATTCTGAAATTCAAGTAATTATTCAAAGAGTAATTCAAGTAATTATTCAAGTAATTATTCAAATTCAAGTAATTATTCAAAGTTGGGATGGAGGGAAAAAATGCCCGAAGGTGAAAGTACAAAGCAGGAGTGGCTAATAATAGCCACCATGTCTCCAGTGTCTCCTATATGCCAAAGACTATGCTACTTTTTTTACAAAACCCTTCCAAGGTAGATATTATTATATCCATGTTCCCAGATGGGAAGATCAGGGCCTCATCCTTGCTGATAAGTGGAGCTGGGATTTGAATTTTGCTGTGTCTGAATCCAAATGTACGCTTTCTCCCAAATTTCAGATTGCCTTTGGGTACAAGCTTCAGTCTGTTCCCCCTGGAACTGTGTGGGAAATCTGTTACTTTGAATAAATGGCAAGTTAACACTCACTTGGCCTTGCCGTGTAACTGAAATGTTTGCAACCCCCACTCTGAGCAGGTGTGCTGAGTTGCAGTTACCCGATGATGTTTGTGCCCAAACCAAAGATCCCTATCAAGGCAACGTGTAAAATGTGAACGCGAGAAGCAGCAGCGATGGCCTTCTCCTTCTTCTTTTTTAAACTAACCAGAATTTCTGTATCAGAACGAATACTGTGTGCTTTACAGGAGTCCCCTGAGAGTTCGTGAATGGGACCCAAAGATATTGCCCTTCCTTCAAACTCCTCTTCTGGATTTGCTCTCAGAGCCTGAGGGCCATTCTTCTAACTTTCTTCAATAATAGCAAATATTTGCCCTTTTCGGGTGGATCTGATTTGGGGAGACAGCCCTTGGGAGCTACACGCAGCGAATAAGGTGGGTAACCAACCTAGATTATATTTTGTGTCAAAAACAAGTTGTGACTAGAATGCAGTGATACCGATAGCTTATTAAACTGCCTGAAGGATGTTGTGAAAATGTTCTAGCAGTGCTTTGACTAATGTCTGCAATGGAAAAGTGCACCAACTACCAAGGGGAATTGCTTTTTGATTACATTAGCTTTGCTTTGACAGAGAAAGAAAGGTTGTACCTTAATTTTAGAGCCACAGCTTGAATGATTACTTTGGGTGCTACTATCTTCTGCAACAAGACCCTGCATTGTTATGAATTATAGCTCTGTAATAAAATGAACCAGGATGTAAATGTTTGCTAGATGAACATAGTTACAGAGGGCAAACAAACCAGGATACAAACGGCAGTTGAGAATCCTGAGAACCTAATATTCACTGAAACAAAAAGCAATGTGTTGTGTTATGTTAAAACAGTTAAAGAGAAAATTGATATTGAGAGTAACAGTGGGGAAGTGATGTTTTTATGGTTATGGCTATAAAAAGGCCAGCTACAAGATGTTTGAAATGATAGTCTCATCTGGTTAGGGACGCTGTTGTTTATAATGAATTAAAATGCAAACGGAGGAAATCGTTCATGTGATTTCTAGCCTGTGGCATTTCTAAGCTATTTTAATGTTTAGAATTTTAAAAGGCATTTGATATGGATGTATTTTTACACTGATGTATTATACATCAGAATTAAGCTCTTTGGCTTACCAAGAGCTAACATTTTATAATCCCCATCGTGAAATCTCTCAATCACAAGGAATGCATGTTTTGGTTTAATACAGTTCATCACTTAGTGGGGAGCTGGGTAAGAATAATTACACTATGACTAATGCCCTGGGTTTGAAACTCAAAGCCTTCAGACAAGGTTTTAGTACATATTTTCCATCTTCGGAACCCACTGAAATATTTTATTTTATTAGGTGGCATATAACAAATGAGGGTCTGAGAGTCTATGTAAACATTAGAAGCTACCCACTAAATCGAAATCATTTCAGTTAATAAGCTGACTGTAAGAAAGGAGGCCTCTTACTAATCCGGGGTAGAAATAATTTACTAAATAATTGATATGGCAAGTGTTCCAAGATTTACTATTCATTACAGTTACCATTGTCTTTAAGTGGTCTTTCTGGTATAAAGGGCAGGGAATCTTTGTCATGAGCAAGGATACCACTTATGCGTGAGTTCAGGGTACACAGGCAGTTGTCATATTATTTAAAAATCCTCAATAAAAGAGATCATTGTTCTCAGGAGAGTGTTACAGAGAAAATAAATTATTTTTCTTCCATATCAGAGGACATTTCAAATGAAGGTGTTTTTGAGAAAGAAAGTCTTTCACTTTATCGGATTGTGTTTGCCTGGGAATCTCAGAGGAGGAGCTCTCAGGAGACAGAAATGAACTGTGGCCTTGGGGCTCGGGCTACCCCCTGTCTCCACAGTGGCCCAGCTCTCAATTTGGGGAGATAGTGGTGTGAAGATCCAGGATAGATAAAGAGGGTGAATCTTTGTTTTGCTTTTTGTGGGCCATAGAATTTCATTAATTATATGAAATCAGCTGTCTTGTTGGCTATAAAATATACTTAAAAATGTTTACGACATAGGGCTATTGTGAAGATTAGATGAGAGAACCATTCAACAAATGGTTCTTGAGTGACATGTAGTGTCTGAGATGCACCAGTGAGCAAGGCCAGGCCCTGGGCTTCGATGGCCTCTCCACTGGACGTTACAAGGCTGTTTGGTGAGCGCTGTGGCAGTGTTAACATAAGGGGCTGTGGGAGCTCGTGGTAGGGCAGCTGATCCCAGCTTGTAGTGGGGAAGGTGCTGTTATGGAATGTTTCCTGGGATATGGCTTATAACAAGGGTCTGGTTCCTACCAGGAACTCCGCACCTAAGCTTTTCTTCCTTCCCGCCACACTGAGTTCTCCAGGATTTCCCCCCACCTCTGTCCCAAGGCTGTATTATACAGCATCAGAAGTGACACACCAAGATATTTGGGTTTGTGTATGTGTGTCTGTAAGCGTGTAATATATATACGTGTATTTGAAGTCATTTTCTCCTTTCTTTTACACTAATCCTGTCTGTTAAAAGAATGAGGATGATGCGGGAAAAGGAAGGGAGAGAGAGAGAGAGAGAGAGCGAAATGGAAGAGCAAAAAGAGAGATTTCCATGAAGGGAAGAAAGTTAAAAAGCTAACTCTCCCCAACCCCCTCCGACCCCCCACCAAGAAAATCCCCTCTGAGAATAAATTATATGTAACGATTAGAAGTGTGTAAGAGATAGTAAGAAAAACTGTTTCTCATCCTCAAGAGCAGGAGGAAACACAAAGCCTGACTGTATGCGAACACTGAAAACTATAATTACATCCACAGCAAGAGCAAATCCATCAGAAGAGAAAGGTTGGTCAGGCAAGGAGCCAAGAGGGAAAGGGAAGTCTTGCAACCAGGCATGGTAATGCCTTTCCCAGGACCATCTTGGATGAGGTGGGAGTGCTTGGGCCTGGAGACACACCTCATCTATCCTGACCCTGGAGTATGTAGGCCCTTTTGTGGAGAAAATGTATAAGGCTTGAGGCCCTGAATGTATAAACCATGCTTGTGGTTCCTATCACTTAGTTTCCCAGAGGGCAGAGTCTCGTCTCACCTTCTATTGGAGGTGGGGGAATGCTGTCCTTGCCCAACTCCTCTGCTTTCTCAAGGGATACTGGGACACTGAGAAAACCACTGGATCTCTAGCTGGAAGTACACCCAATTTTCAATTCTTTGTCCTCCCAAATCTTTTAGAAGCTCCGATGAAAAAACTCTTTTATCTTGAATTGTCTGAAGCATATCTGAATTTGGTCTTCATTTCGGCATTAAATTGGTACATCAAAACAGCGTCCCGAGATAGCATATAGTGTATTTTTTTTTTGTTTTTTAAGATTTTATTGGGGAATTGGGGATGGGAACAGTGTTGAAGAATTGGGGAAGGGGAACATCGTGTTTTTCCAGGACCCATCAGCTCCAAGTCAAGTTGTCCTTCAATCTTAGTTGTGGAGGCTGCAAGCTCAGCTCCAAGTCCAGTTGCTGCCCAGCACATAGTGTATTAATTCTTCAGCACATCCTACCAGAAAGACCATCCTGTGCAATAAACTTATTTTTATCCAATGGGCACTCAACTTTCTATGTGGTAGTGTTTGCCGCTTCATACTGGTAGCTTAAAAGCTTAGAACCACATCGCATACATTTTTCTGTATCAACCTCACTCCTGGTTTTAGCTTAATTTTTGTCTTCATTTCTTTTGGCCTTATATTTTCATTTCTTTCTTTTTCTTTCTTTTTTTTTTTTTTTTAGCTGAGCCATCCTGCTGCTTGCTGGCAGCTCAGTGGCTGCTCAGCTTGGGACAGGAATCGAACTGGTGACACTGTTGTTCAGAGCTTGCTTGCACTCTTGAGCAAGCTATTAATCAACTGAGCCACTCGGCCGGCCCTTTCATTTCTTTTCAAAACTTTTGTTTTATCTTCATATAGTATGTGTATTTTTATTAGCTGCCCTAAATCTTGTAATAACCCAAATCAGAGGTAAGTAAAGTATCCACCAGCCATATGTTCTGCTTACCTAATAATATCATGATGGTATTCTGGTTTTCCATGGATAATATTCTAGAAGTTAATGTGCTTGTCAGAGGGCTCAAGTATCTCCCCTGACAGATTGAGTTCTTACTGAGCATTAACAAATTGACAGTTGGGCTCATGTAAGCGTCTCTTATGGGCTTAGTAATTGTGTGTCTATCTCTGAGAATATTTATCTTGCACTGTTTATTCCTGCCACCACTACACACCAGACACATTAGTCCTTTTCACTCCTTTAAACATGCCACGCATTTTCCCACCTCAGGGCCTTTGCACCTACTGTTGCCTCTGTTTGGAATGTCATTCCACCTACTCTCCTCAGGCTCCTCTTTCTCATTATTAGAGTAGTAGTGACTACATTAGAATGATTAGAATGAGTTTATATTGATGCCGAGGCCCCAACCTAGATAAATTAAACTAGAATCTTTGGGGGTGGAGTGAGGTCTTAGTACTGGTACTTTTAAAAGCTTCTCAGATGATTTTAATTTTTAGCCAGGGGTGAGAGTCATGGCTTTAGGTCTCAGCTTAAATGTCAATTACTCAAATAATGTCAATTGCTCAAATAAGGCCCTTCTTGACCACCTCCAGGATGTAGATATTGTCTTGCTCTCCAGCTCAGCTTCTTTTCCGATTCCTTTGTAATAGTGATTATAATTTATAATTATTGCATTTATTTGAATGTTTTTGTTTGTTTCCTGCACACTGGGACATAGGTGCTATGAGGGCAGGGAATATGTCTGTCTTGGTCTTTGAGCTTTTCAGTGCACAGTATGAGGCACATATGAGTCTGCAATGACAAGGATGGCCCGTGAATGATGCATACTGGTCTGTGGGGCCTCCTGGAAGCCAGCCAAGGCTCCTTGGATGATTATGATAGAATCCATGTCAACGTTCAGTGGCTATTTGAACTGGCAAAATGGCTGCATACACTTGGCTTTTACCTGACTCCTGTGTCCCAGGATTCTTTGTGTGAGAGCTTAAAAAGATCCTGACTCACAGCATCTCCTCTATGTCCATGTCTTTCTCCTTCACTTGATTTTGACCATTATGAATGAGATGTTCCATCTCGCTCATCTCTGTGTCCCCACCCTACCCCACCCTGCCCACCCTACCCCAGCACCCAGCACTGGACCTTGCACATATTAGGGGCTCTATAAATGTTTGTTGACTTGGAGTTGCCTTTATCCTTATGGCATGAACGTACTTTGACCAAGATTTCATGCTGGGCAGTAGCCTTTATGATTATTCAGGGATTTTAGGCACAGGGCATTGTGACCACATCATGAAAGTTAA
Organism: Hipposideros armiger; assembly: GCF_001890085.2. Lineage (NCBI taxonomy): Eukaryota > Metazoa > Chordata > Mammalia > Chiroptera > Hipposideridae > Hipposideros > Hipposideros armiger. The sequence continues at coordinate 3,584,264 of NW_017731403.1, forward strand.
ATTTGTTGGTTTAGACAATTTAGCCATAACCTAAATGCAGATGGTCTCTACACCTGGATTGCCCTGGAGGACAAAACAAGTAAATTTGTGTTTGGAGGCAAGTAATGAAACTCTGAGGAACCTGAAAACAGCTCATAGTCACATCCCTCACAGCGCAGGTGCTGGTCCATAAAAGGGTAAATGCCTGGCAGAGCTGCTTGCGCTCTTGCTATGGCTGAGTCTGTTTTTTCCAAATGATTATTTTGTAGTTATTAATAAAGCAAAGCAAGCCAAACTGCCCACCTCCTTGTTCATCAAGTTTTAAGGTGCTTTTTCCGAGGCTTAAATTAACCAAGACTAGTCTGCTTTTTTCTGCTCTGCTTGATTTCACTTCCATAAGGGGTCATCTTGGTTTTTCACTCTTGCTTTCCTCAGTTTTATATATGTGATTTGCTGGTGGGACATGAAGGCATGGGGGAGGGAAAATGGTCCCTGGAGGGTCGTTATATTAAACACAAATCCAGCCATGCAGCAAAGTTCTTATTCTGCCTCTTATCGGGGGGAAGTTTTCATATTGTCATGGAGAGAAATGCACGTGCGTGTACACACACACACACACACACACACACACACACACACACACGCCCTTAACCAATGCGCCACTCAGCCGGCCCCTCACACACACACCCTTAAACCCACACAAATGAAACCCCTTCTTTGGAGAAGCCAGCTACAGGAAACTGACTTATGCACAGGAACTTGCTAACCTCTTTTGTCACATTTGGATGGTTCCTGCTGCCTCAGTCACCACACACATTCAGCCCAACCATCTTAGACTGGAATCTCTACCAGCTCAACTTTTACATTTTGAGCTCTTCCGATGTGAACCAGTTATATTCTTAGAGAGGAAGGAAAGATTGATCTTAGAAGGAAATCATAACAGTGAAAGAAAGGGCTCGCCTGCTTTTGCTTTTACTAACCTGTACCGAACAACTTTGACTTCCGGAGTCCGTCATTTTGGTGTCAAGAAACGTCTTTGGCCTTCTACAACAGGTAAGACTTTTGCTTCTTTAAAAATATTCCTTTGGTATCAAAAGAAATCTTTCTAATTTTATTTAGCTTTTACTCTAGGCTAAACATAGTAATTACCCTGTTCTACCTGTTGTAAAGTATGGAACCGCACTGTGGGAGAAAGGGTTGTTGTTCTGATATCCAGCTACCCACCCCGAGTCCTAACAAGATGCATATAGTTTTTGAAGCATTAAATGTTATAATAGTTTGCTTTTGGTTTTCCAGATATTTTCCTAGAGAATTGATATGCTTGTTACTGACTAAAACTGAGCTCAAATATTTGGGTAGTTTAATATGGTGTCAGATGGGTACTAGATTTATTGGGGTGATCACTTAGTAAGGTATATAAATGTCTAATCACTATATTGTACATCTGAAACTAATATAATGTTGTATGCCAACTGTAATTGAAAATTTTTTTAAATGAGTAGCTTATATATCACCCTGTGCTTGATGAAGTATATCTAAAGACCCCCTAAATTGTACAAATATGAGTTAAATTTTTTTTTTAATTCCAAAAAGAAACAGAACCAAAATAGAAATGATGTAGATTCAGATCTGAAATTCTTAGCTTGTTTTACCTATTGCCAATGCTGAAGTCCTCTTTTTAAAAGTGGTATATCATGTATAAGTATATAATTTTAAATTAAATTAAATTTCGTTTTTGAAGTGATTTGACTTGGAGACATGCTATGAGGAACCAGTCAATTGCCTGGGCTATACCTAAATAAAGTTTGGGAAATCACTAGTTTTAGGTGCTTTACTAAATTAAAGCTGCCATTGAAATATTCAAGTAAGCAACAAGTAGTCAACAATCACTTATTAATTCTGAGCTGATGCTGTGGAGGACGTAAGAGAAGTATAAAGAATTCTTTATGTTTATTATATTTGAAGGACCTTATTATCTAGTAGTCGTGGAAAGAGGTAAAATTCAGGAAGCAGTGCAAGATGGGAATTAAATGATAAATGGGGTGCTATAGGCTGTAAAAGTTATAGGAGTTCCAAGAAGAGGATTTGAGGGTAAGCTGGAATAGTCTGGAAGACATGGGTCTTGGGAAGACACACAATTTGAGTAGAAGTAGAAGGTTTATCCACACTGGGAAGATTGTGTGGGCAAGGGCACAGGTGAGACTGACTTGGAGATGACTAGCCTAGTTGAGGAGACTGGCCCAAGAAAAGAAGGAAGTTCTGTTTTACACATTGGTAGGAAATAAGCTTGGAAAATTAAGGTGTTGACAGGATATGGAGGACCTTGTGAGGCTGCTGAGGAGAATAGACTTCATTCAGTAGTTTTCTAGTCTTCCCATGCCGTTAGGTTCCTTTTTCTCAGCGTTCACAGCTCCAATAGAATTCTGCGTGAGAGAGAGAGCCTGGAGATGTTTGCTTCTTATCCTTGGGGCTGCTTTATGCATCTATATATCTGTGTCCTCCACTTGTTCTACCCTTAGTATCTTCCCTTATATGTATCTTCCCTTAGTACACCATTTATGTAGAGAAAAGGTTGTGTGGTGTGCGGTACCTGTAAGATCGCCATTTCTGGTTACTACATTTTAAGGAGGCCCTTAAATCATTCAGTATTAAAGTGGGAGAATGAGTTGGTTGACTGATTACAAGCAAGTCTCTATTCTTCAAAAGCCAGTTCAAAAATTCCATGAAATATGTGTTACTGCCTTTGCATGTCTGAATGAGGTATTATGGATTTGCTGCTGTTCTTTTCCTAATGATTTGCAGCGCCATGAAATATCAGTGTCCACATAATAACAGAATTATAGAATGGTGAATAAGAACTCAGACTTTGGCACCAGGTTGCCTTGTGTTGCAGCCTGGAGTTATTGCTTCTGAGTTGTGGGAATATCAGACACGTTACTTAACTTCTTCAATTTTCAGATTAAAAAAAAAATCTGTTAAGTTCAATAATAACTGAAAATACTTCAGAGAATTGTTGTAGGGATAAAATGAAATAAAAATATATAAAACATTTAGCCTAGTGCCTGGCATAAAATAAACTCTCATTTTATGATTCTTATTAAGGACTTGGCTGGGGACACTCGAATGATATGGACCCTGGCCATTGAATGAGATATCTGTATAGTAAATGGGGCTGACGGACAGAGGCTTGGCCATTGTATTTTCTGAGCACCAACTATGGAATTGGTACATGGTTGGATGTTTTATAGTAATAGTGCATGTGACAAAGAGAAAACATTTAGAAATTGATACTTTAAGCCTTTCCATATCAGATTATCAGACTTATAAGTCACTCTCTGAGTGACTGCCATGTTATTTTGGGCACTGGTGGCTGATGCTGTCTGAATGCTTTGGGTGGAATTACAGCGGTGCTTGGAAATAAAGGCAGAGAGGGTGACTCTTCTTCCATAGCCAGCTTAAATTAAATATTTAATTTTATTATATTTTAATTTTAGTGCTTAGCAAGGCACAGCAAAAAATCCATTTCTATTCAGGAGTTGGGACCATTTTGACAATGAGTACCCAAAGTGCTTATTTGGGTTCCAGATGCTTGGGTCTGAATGAAAGCCAAGATTAGAAAGCATCTTGCTTTCTGGTTCCACTGTCCAGATTAGAGATTCTTTGGGGTTAGTAAATCCCCTTTAAAAAAATGCAAATATGGCTTTTATGTTCATTATGCAGGGGGTTCTCAATTATACATGCAGATTACTTTGGTCAAGTAGTAACACTGGGTTTCTTCTAGAGCCCTACTGATAATATAAGGGAGGAAAGTTTAGGCTTTGTGTGTGGAAAGGGGTGGACACAAGTTAGGATGGGTGCCAAAGCAGAGCATGTTGGAAGGCACAGTGGCACGACTGGGTGCTGGGATGGGCAGGGAGAGATGGGAAGGTCAAATAGGGGTGCCAGAAACAAAGGCTCCTCCTAGCTCTTTTGTCATTTGACTCTAGCAGCTGTTTAAAGGCCCTGAGCAACTTCTTGACAATTTGCATAAGAAGATGTCATTCTGTCCCCTGGATGTGGACAGTTGTTCAGAGACAATTTGATTTGTCTGGTTCTGGTCCAGAATGGTAGTTCTTAAAGTTGGCTGGACGTTAAAACCACTGGGAGCTTTGAAAAACTAGCCGTTTTCATGTATCACATCCCAGCCCTGAAGTGAGGTCCAGGAATCCATGTGATAATAAATATAAATCCTTTACCCCTAGGTGACTTGGAAGCAATTGTTCTACAAGTAAGCATTTGAAAGTTATTAAATCCAGAACTCTACTACCAGGCCCCAGAGCACCGAGATGGTAAGTTGAGTAAGCGCTGAGGGAAAATGGCCTTTCCTCTATTGTGATTAATATGGTCACACAAAAGTATTTTCCTTTGTTTTGAACTTATTTCGTAGGAGAATTCCTGGGAGTGGGATGACTGAGTCAAGGTGTGAGCATGTTTAGAGTTTTTGTCAACCATATTTACATTTTAACACACATATGTAGGGTGCCACTTTAAAAATTCTGAAGTGAAATATACAAATAGAGGCTTTTCATTATTACTGAGGGAGAGCCCAAAGGAATTTGATTTCAGTGGAGAAAGTGCCAAATCTCCCATTTCGTTTTTCCAGTAAAGCAGAATACTAATGAATTACCTTCAGAAGAAAATTTCAAGCATTGCGGAATGCTCAATTTCTTCTTAGAGCATTAGTGGTAGCTTTCTTATCTCTACACTTAGTTTCTTGTAAAACCGAAGTCAGCGGTGACCTCTTCCCCATTTCGTAGAAAAGAAAAAAAAAAGAAAGAGTGTAGTTAAGTAATCTATAGTATAATTCTCATCACATTTGCCATGAGAACTGTACTTATCCATTCAGTCATTGCTTGAGTAAATAAATGATCAAGTAGTTTCTATAAGTGACTCCATGGAAAAATGCTAGTAAGATGAATGCATGAAGGGTGTATTGCCCAAATTGGAGGAGGGTAGACAAAATTAATTGACCCAGATAGACCTTCTGCTCTATTATTTGTATTATATAGTCATTATGCGTTTGCATAATCTGCTAACCTAAAAGCATGGTTATTGTTTGTGACACAGTTGGGAATGAGGTGAATTTTCAATGGCTTCAATAAAAAAAAAAAAAGACATGTGCTTGCAAAGTATCGAATAATCTGTGGTATGTGAGAACCTGCCTATATTTGCTTGCAATAGCTGATTATAAAATTTCCAGAAAGCTTGAAAGCCAGTTTTTAAACACATTTATTAAAATTAAATTATATAACTCACAGTAATAAGTTATATTAAAAATAAAGGTAAGAAATACTCAAAACTCATTACTTTCTAATTATTTACTACATTTTACTATTATCTATGCTCTTGAAGTTATTTACTCCAATTCATCTGTAGGATAGAAATATTATGTAATGGTATGCATCTTTTTCCAACGTTGCATTCAGTGATGCAATGTTGGTAGCTTGAAACTGGCCATGGTAGGAGTATTTACACCATGGAAATTGGCCCTTCATATTTTCTTTTGGAAGAAAGCCTGTTAAACATTTACCAGCATATTACCAAGAAACTGTAAAATATGGCAATTTGGCAATATGTGTCAAGAGCCATTAAAATACTCATATACTTTGATCCATTAAGTCTCTCTGGGAATTTATTCTAAATAAATAATTCAAAGAAGGAGAAAATAACATGCACGAATACATTCACCGTATTATCATTTATAACAGCAAAATCTTAGAATAACCTATGCAAGCAATAGTGATTCTGGCAGCATTAATTCCATGGAATATTTTGTAGTTATTAAAGGTCATAGTTATGGTAGTTATGTAAATATATTTGACATGGTGTTAAATTAGGAAATCAGGGTTAAAAATTTCACTTAACATTGTGGTTTTGTTATGAATGAGTATTAAATGTGAAGATAAAAAATGAAAGCATTTGATGTTTTAGAATGGTAAAATACAATTTTGGTTTTACTTCATTTTTTATAGTAGTGATATGTGTAGTTTAAAAAATGTGGAGAAAGCCTGTATATAGGGGACCTTAAGAAGTTTTACATTTAAGGGGAAGGCTATGAGCAGCTTTATGGACCAGGTAGAGGCTTGCCTTTGACAGGCAGATGTGTTCTGTGAATCCCTGGGCAGGGTGTTGTGAAGGGAGTTTGGATCAAGTCAGCCTGGGGTGGTGGGTGCTATGGGGGTTTCTTTAGGCCAGTGCAGGAACAAGGAAGAAGTGACTGGCTGGGTACTGAGGACTTGTTAACCTAGATTGCAGAGGCTTAGAAATAGCCCACAGAAGAGCTACCAACAAAGGCCAGAGATAGAGGAGAGAACATTTCCTAGGAAAATACAGGAAGATGCTGATCTCAGACATGAATGAGCAAGATGGTTGTGAAAATGGTTCCACTTAGAATAAAAAACAATAGGGTTCAAATCAGAGAGGAAATGGCTCTTCTCAATCATGGGTTCTCAAATTTTAGTGAGTTTAGGCGTCATCTGGGTGGATGGGGAATATGTTAACAAATGCAGTTCACAAGGTTCCACCTCCATGCATTCTGATCCAGTTGGTCTGGGGGTTGGCAGGAATATGTGCTGTTAACAAGTCTTCCCATCCCATAAAGATTCTGATACAAGTGGTCTGCAGATCATACTTCGAGAAGCTTTGAAGGTAGTAGTTTGGCTTGGCCCAGGGAATGTATATTTGTGTAAGTGTGTGTGTGTGTGTGTGTGTGTGTGTGTGTGTTGGGGATGAGGCTTTCACCTTGAGGTTAAGGATGTAAGGGCTTATAATATAAACGGGGTGTGACAACAGAGAAAGCCCAAAAGGGACAAGTTAAATATGTTAAATTTGTAGACACAAACTAAAAACAGGAGGCTGTACTTATACTTATGATACTCCTTAAAGAAATATTATTTGTACCTCAAAATTCCCTTCCACAGTTAAACAGTTAAATTTGGACCAACTGAAGGTAGCTGTGAATGGGGGAACTACAAATGGATAGAGAGAAATGATCATAGGGAGAACCCAGAGCCCAGAAACATTTTATTTCAAACCACTTTTTCTTAGTAATTAAGAAAAAAACTTGAGTAGAATATGAGGTGCTTCATCCAGAAAACATTTTGGGCCTTAGTGTATGATAACATTATGTTAAAGTAGGAAAGAAGATCTAATTTTTTATGAAATGTAGTACTTTAAATATAGAACTTTAGCATTCAAAATAGCAGTAACAATTAGACATATGCCATAACAACAATATGTCACAAAATAAACATACCGAAAGTAAACGACATCACCGTAGCAGAAGCCATGGTACTGACATTATTGACTTCGCTTGGCTTTGGAAGAATTTAGTGATGGTAATAAGCTCTCAAATAGCCTTTAATATCATGGGTTCTTCCAACTTTACACGGAAGATGATTCTTTTACTTTAAAAACGTTTTCACATTCCCTGTCACCAGGGTCATTAGTGTCTTGGGACATGACATGATAAAACAAGGATAAATCAACAGCCCTTCTTAGCACTGGGGGTGCAACTCAGGGTTTGTTAGATGGGCGAGGGTCTGACCCCTGAAATCAGATCTCCTTCCACAGGCACCTGCTGATTGTCCTGTTCCCAACTTAACAGGTTCACAGACTGATCAGCTTACCCTTACGGCAATTTTTCCTAATCACTTTTTTTTTTGGTCACAAATTCCTTTGAGAATTTGATGAGAACTGAAGACCTCCCATATATAGGAACATGTACATTGGCCATGTAATTTTGGGAGATTTAGGGATCCTCTAAAACCCATCCATGGACTCCCAGTAGTCCTGAAGCCTCATATTAATAACTCGTACTTCAGAGGCTGTCAATCCAGCGGAGGAAGCCTTGCAGAGGTTGAGAAAGTCCTGGTTATTGTTGGCATAGGATTTAGCTGCTAAAGAGAAATGCTGACTCTTCAGTTGATGGCTAACATGAGTACAGAATGGCAGATGTGTGTGTAGTTTTATAGCACTGGATCCTTCAGTTGAGTAAACATGTGGGGCTAAAGCTGGTTCTTTTGACAGCATATGTGACTAATATTTTAAGTCCTTAATTCTTAATTCTCTTATGTGAGACCAGGGTCAGTTCCCATTTGGGAAAGCCATCTCTCAAGATTCTAGTTTAATGTCTTATTTACTGTCATCTAGTCTCTGGATGGCACAAAAAATACAGGCTGTAAAATACCGATCTGGCCAACTCCAGAGTGTAGTAAGTGGTGTGGGGTTAACTGACACCCCTCATCGAGTCCTGGATACCAGCCAAACTGCTTTTGTATGTAATACGCTTGTTTCTGAGCGTAAAAATGTAGGTTTTCCTTTCTGCAGCTGAACATCTGTTAGGCCCTGATGCTTTGGAGATAGTCCTTTTCCTGTGTAGCCTTTAGGCCACGGAAGCCCAGTTAGCCATCTTCCGTTAGTGGGTACCTGACTTGCAATTTGGGGAACTGGGTTTTTCTGCTAAAAGCTCATGCCTTGTTAATCTCCTCTTCACTTGGACTGTGATAGGGGCTCAGGCACAGTATGTTTTATCCCAAACTCAGCTGTTTAAAGTAGCCAACTCTGTTGAAATTGATAAGGCCATGTTATCATGTCACTGTCATAGAGTGGAGAAATACAGGATGGGAGGGGAAATGTACCCCATCTTCAACCCTTCAGAGAAAAAGTATGTGCAATTGGCTAAATAAATTGTGAAATGTGGTTCAGGCTTCTCTTGGTCTGGCATAATATAAGAATTATAAATCTCCCTTTGCAGGAGTAAAGGAAAGATCTATAACAAATACGAGTATATTCAAGTATTTAGTGCACCTCAACTTCTACAACCATTTTAATTATTGTACACCCATGACTAGGTCTCCTGCCAATTTCAGTTTAATGTATCTGATGCATTTTTCAATGTATTCAATGTGTTTTAATTTAATACATTCAATGCATCACAGAATCCTCAGTTACAGCCCACAAGCAGAACTATTCCATGTATACCAAAGACCAGTACTAGCAAACGCTTTACCTCTCTTGTCTCCTGGAGAAAGGTTCTGCAGGCTTTGTCATTCTCCGAGTGACCTAGTTGCTGATTCAGGGAACTGATTGGCACGTATCTCTTCCTAGATGCTTTTCCTTTCTTTCACAGGATCCTTTCTTTTGGGCAGGATCCCTGCTTTTCCTTTGCTTTCCCCGTTGTTGTTCCAGCTATCACTTTTGTGAGCACTTCCAGATACGCATATCTCATCATGAACCTTTTTCTCAAATGCCACAAGAATTCTGCCTGTATTTGTTCCAGTTGTGAGCTGAAAATAATCTCAACCATGATTGAGAAGTTTAAGAATGCCTGTGATTATTCTTTCTAATAAAGAAAAGGAAAGCCCATATATTTTGATTCAAATTTAAATGGTGTAAAACTACTGCCATCAACTACAAAAGCCCTTAAAAGGTCTAGAAATCCCATTCAATATACATGTATATATTTTTTTGTATAAAACCTGAGTTTCCTCATGCTCCAATGCTTCATTGTCTCTGGGTATTAACTTGCTGAAGTTTATATTGATAGTCTCTTTCTGCCTCGGGTTGTTATAAGGAAGTAGAAAGAGGTGTTGGACGTAGATACAGGAAATAGGAGGGGAAACGGCAGAGAAACCTTACATGTTGACAGTACCACAATTTCCTACATCTGCTAAAATATTGTCACTATGTTCCTACACACAGAATACCTGGTAATATTAGAGAAATATCTGTAATAATCTTGACTTTAAAAATATAATAGTAATACATGTACACTGTAGCAAGTGTGGCATATGCCATTTAACTTAAATATACCTGTGTACATTTTATTTATAAGTAGTTAAGATTTTATGTATTAATAATGCCATCGTCTAGTACTTTCTCTCCAAAATGTGTAAAATCTATAGAAAGAAGCTTCAAGTAAACATTGCTTCCTAATGTAATAGAAATACAGCTGATGCTTAAAAGGATCACTTGGTTAATAAAGGACAACTATGGTATCTTTTCTGAATCCTATAGCTATCTTTTCTTTCTTTTCATCTTCTACATCTCAAGCAAAGCAATTCCAAAATGTAGGTTGTGACAATATTTCTGTTAAATTCTATAGCCATGAAAATATACATGGACAGGTTTTGCATGGCAGCAGAGGAGTTCTATTGGATCAAAAGTTCAAAAACCAAACCAGTAGTTTTGGATTTCCCCGAGGGCTACCCATTTGACATGTCATCCAGGAAAGACCCAACACACATACGAGTATATGGAAGGAAAAATAAGTTTCTCTTCCAATAGGGGCTAGACTCTTGTGGTTTTCCAGCTTAAAAACTAGATTGTACAATTGTGCTCTTGAAAAAAAATCAACAGTGTTTTCAACTGAAGATCATGTTCACTTTTTTTTAACTTGTGATCAAACCATCTTATGAAGGTATATTGTTACAAAGTTTCCTCCAATTTACCAGTCTTTTCTTTAAAGGTCTGAAATGATCAGACTTTTTAAAGTTTCCTACATTCATTCACACTATTTGGAATTTAAATGTTATTGCTTCTTCCTTTATATAGTTGGCCGTGACTGGTTTTATTTCACAACAGGTATGTAGCTCATTAGTTTAGTTACCAATTATAATTACTTTTTGTTTCTTTGACAATTTTGAGAGTGCTTAACAATTCTTAAATACTAGAACTGTAACAAACTAATTACTAGGGTAAAATGCAGGATAAGTAACAAAATAAATTCAGTTACCTTCAGTTTTTTAGTCTTTATCAGAATCTTTAAAATTATTATCAAGTTTTTTCTTTTTCTATGAAATATTAGCCAAAGTACAATTTATAAACAGTATCACCAGCCAGTCAGAAAAAAAAGTTGAGTGATCCCTTATTCTCATCATTTAATATGCTCTTCTCTAGATTATCATTTTGAATTATTTCAGACAGTTTTAGGAAGACCTCTTTTCAGAAAAATTACAAGTATGAATGCATAGCCTTATAATATTCATAGCCTTTGACCCCTTTTAAGAATTATCCTGTGTGTGTGTGTGTGTGTGTGTGTGTGTGTGTGTGTGTGTTCTCACCTTTGTATTTTCAGTGTTAAATATAGTGTCTGGCATGCTATAGGGATTCCATATTCATTTAATTAATTACTTATATTGGGAAAATATTTCACTTAATCTAAATATCTAACATTAAGGCATTGAGTAAAATAAATTATTGTATAGTTTTACAACAGAATATTATACACCTTTAGAAAATAATGTCAGTCAACATTTATTGATTTGTAATGACATTTACAATAAATTAAGATCAAGTTACAAAATAATACGATTTAATTTTATATAATTTTAATAAATTTTAAAATATTTTCAGAATATATTCTACATTATAATATTAAGAGTGATATGTATGAGTTATGAGCTTCAACTGTTTTTTTTTAATTTATTTGTATTTTCAAAACTTTCTTCAATGGCAGTGTACTAAAGTCCTAGAACAAAATAAGTGAATTTTTATAAAATTGTTAAGTATGGAAAGTTTTTCTAAGAATAACAACAAAAGAAAAAACCACTAGGGAAAAGATTATAGTTACATAAAAATGGAAATTTTCTCTATTTTACACCATAAATTATAATTTTAGCTTTGAGGCTATGTTGAAAAAGGACAGCCTTTGTATTTTAGAGATACATATTGAAATATTTATAGATTAAATGCTACAATGTATGGGATTTTCATCAACATAATAAGGAGTTGGGAAGAAGGTAGGGAATTGAATGGAAGGAGTTAAAACAAGATTAAGTATGAGTTGATAATTGTTGATGCTGGATGATGAACAAATGGATTATACATGTATGCATTATCTCTACTTTTTGTATATGTTTTAAAGTTTACATTATATAATTTTTTTTTTAAGATTTCATTGGGGAATTGGGGAAGGGGAACAGCGTTGGGGAATCGGGGAAGGGGAACAGACAAGTTGCTGTCCTTTTGTTCTTCAGTCTAGTTGTGGAGGACGTTGCTTCACTGGCCCATGTTGGTGTTATCATTGGGCTCTTCCCGGCTGAGGCAGATCAGTCGCCGGCCACTGGATGGTCGCTCACGGCAATATCCCTGATGAGCATAGATGTAAAATCCTCAACAAAATATTGGCAAACATTAAAAACATCATACACAACGATCAAGTGGGGGTTTATTCTTGGTATGCAAGTTTGGTTCAATATCTGCAAATCAATTAACGTGATACACCACATAAACAAAATGAAAAATAAAAATCATATGATTATATCGATAGATGCAGAAAAAGTGTTTCACAGAATACAGCACCCATTTATAATAAAAACTGTCAGCAAAGTGGGCATAGAGGGAACATATCTCAACATAATAAAGGCCATATATGACAAATCCACAGATAACATACTCAATGGGGAAAAGCTAAAAGCATATTCCTTAAGATCAGGAATAAGACAAAGCTGTTCACCACTTTTTTCAACATAGTACTGGAAGTTTTAGCCACAGCAATCAAACAAGAAAAAGAAATAAAAGGCATCTAAATTGAAAAGGAAGAAGCAAAACAGTCATTATTTGCAGATGACATGATACTATATATAGCAAACCCTAAAGAATCCACCAAAAAACTATTAGAACTGATAAATGAATGTAATAAAGTAGCAGGATACAAAATTAATATTAAGAAATCAGTTGCATTTTGATACACTAATAACAAACTATCAGAAAGAGAAATTAAGAAAACAATCCCATTTACAATTGCATAAAAAATTACCTAGGAATAAATTTAACCAAGGAAGTAAAAGACCTGTACTCAGAAATTGTAAGACATTGAAGAGAGAAATTAAAGAAGATACAATAAATGGAAGTATATACCATGCTTATGGATAAGAAGGATAATATAGTTAAAATGTCCATACTACCCCAAACAAATCTATAGTTTCAGTGCAACCCCTATCAAAATACCAATGGCATTTTTCACAGAACCAGAACAAACAATCCTAAAATTCATATAGAACCATAAAAACCCCTGAAAAGACACGGCAATCTTGAGAAAGAAGAAAAAAACTGGAAGTATCATGCTACCAGATATCAAACTATACTACACGGCTATAGCAATCATAACAGCATGGTATTTGCATAAAAACAGACACATAGATCAATGGAACAGAATACAGAGCCTAGAAATAAACCCATGCCTAAATGGGCATTTAATGGACAAAAGAAGCAAGAATATACAATGTCATTAAGACAATCTATTCAATAAATGGTGCTGGAAGAACTGGACAGATACATACAAAAACTGAAACTGGACCACCTTCTTATGCCATATAAAAGAATAAACTCGTGGGGCCAGCAGAGTGGCTCAGTTGATTAAGAACTTGCTCAAGAGTGCGAGCTCTGAGCAACAGGGTCGCCAGTTCAATTCCCACATGGGCCAGTGAGTTGCCCCCTAGATGAGCTGCCTCTAAGCTGCCAACAGGTGGCAGGATGGCTCAACTGGTGAGAGCATATGCTCCTAACAAGGTTGCCTGTTCAAGATGGTGGGCTATGCCCACCTGCAACTAAAGACTGAACTTGGCACCTTGAGCTGAGCTACTGCTCGGATGGCTCATTGGATGGAGCGTGTGCTCTTAACAACGAAGCTGCTGGTTTGACTCCCGCATGGGATGGTGGATATGCCCACCCACAACTAGTTGAACACAGCACCTTGAACTGAGTGGTGCGACTGGACTTGGAGCTGAGCTTGCTGTGTCCTCCACAACTGTTCCCCTTCCCCAATTCCCCAACACTGTTTCTCTCCCCCAATTCCCCAATAAAATCTTAAAAAAAGAGAATAAACTCACAATGGATTAAAGACTTAAATGTAAGACCCGAAACCATAAAACTCGTAAAAGAAAATATAGGAAGTAAACTCTCATACGTCACCCTTAGTAATATTTTTATTGATATAGCTCCTTGGGAAAGGGAAATCAAAGAAAAAACATAAATGAATGAGACTGTATAAAACTAAAAAGTTTTTGCACAACAAAGAAAACCATCACAAAACAAAAAGATATCCTACTGAATGGGAGAAATATTCGCCAATGATACATCTGATAAGGGGTTAATGTCCAAAATTTATAAAAAATTCATTCAACTCAACACCAAAAAAAGAACAATTCAATTAACAAATGGGCAGAGGACCTGAAGAGACATTTCTCCAAAGAGGACATACAGATGACCTATAGACATTTGAAAAGATGCTCAATGTCACTAATCGTCAGAGAAATGCAAATGAAAACCACAATGAGATATCACTTCACACCTTTCAGAATGGCTATCATCAATAAATCAACAAACAATTGTTGGTGAGGATGTGGAAAAAAGGGAATCCTCATGCACTGTTGGTGGGATTGCAAATTGGTGCAGCCACTGTGGAAAATAGTACAGAGGTTCCTCAAAAAATTAAAAATAGAACTACCTTATGATCCAGCAATTCCACCCCTGGGTATTTATCCAAAGAAATTGAAAACACTAATTCAAAAAGGTATGTGCACCCCTGTGTTCACTGCAGTGCTATTTACAATAGCCAAGATATGGAAGCAACCTAAATGCCCATCAATAGACGATTGGATAAAGAAGTGATACATATATACAGTGGAATATTACTCTGCCATAAAAAAGAATGCAATCTTGCCATTTGCAACAACATGGATGGACCTAGAGGGTATTACCCTAAACGAAATAAGTCAGGCTGAGAAAGAATGCCATATGATCTCACTTATATGTGGAATCTAAAGAACAAAATAAATGAACAAACAAAACGGAAACAGACTCATAGATACAGTGAACAAACTGCCGGAAGGGGGGGTTGGTGGGCTGGGTGAGAAAGGTGAAGAGATTACAAAGTACAAATTGGTAGAACAAAATAGTCATGGGGATGTAAATTACAGTATGGGGCAATATAGTCAATAGTATTGTAAAAAGTATAGAGTCAGATGGGTACTAGATTTATTGGGGGATCACTTCATAAATTATATAAATGTCTAATGCACACCTGAAACTAATATAAAATAATATTGAATGTCAACTATAAAAAAAAACATAGTCACGGGGCATGTAAAGTACAGCAAAGGGAATATAGTCAATAATATTGTAAAAACTATGTACAGTGTTAGATGGGTAATAGACTATTGGGGTTATCACTTTGTGAGATATATAAATATCTAATACTGTGTTGTTTTGTGTACCTGAAACTAATAAAAAAAAAGGTGCAAATTGGCAGTTACAAAATAGTCATGGAGATGTAAAGCATAGGGAATATCATCAATAATATTCTATACATAATAACTGTGTATGGGGCCGGCCAAGTGGCGCGATGGTTAAGAACTGGCTTGGGATGCCAGAGGGCCCCGGTTCGGATCCCACATATGAGGGCCAGTGACACTGCCCTCCACAGCTAAGATGCTGAACAACAGCTCAACCTGGAGCTGGGCTGCCTGTGAGTCGCTGGTGACAGCGTAGGCTGCAGCCCCTGTGGTAGTGGGTTGCCATGGGCTACTGTGTATAGCCAGCAGTGAGCGGCCCTCAAGTTGCCGTGAGTGGCTGTCCAGAAGCCAGCAACTGATCTGACTCTCCTGGGAAGAGCGCAATGATGGTGCCAACTTGGGCCAGTGAAGCAACGTTCTCCACAACTAGACTGAAGAACAAAATGACAGCAACTTGTCTGTTCCACTTCCACCAATTCCCCAGCACTGTTCCCATCCCCCCAATTCCCCAATAAAAATCTTTAAAAAAAATAAAATAAAATAACTGTGTTTGATGCCAGATGGGTAATAGACTTATTGGGCATAAATTATATAAATGTCTAACCACTACGCTATACACCTGAAACTAATATAAAATAACATTGAATGTCAAATGTGATTGGAAAAAAAACCCCTATTGTGCTTTTGGTCTGTTTGATTCTTTGGTGTATCTAATTAAGTAATTAGATGTACCTAATGTCTTTACTTGTTAGTCATCTGACTCAAGCATCTGTATTTTGTCTCTACAATAGGCTAAATTCCAGGAGAGCAGGGAATCTTTCACAATGCCTATGTAAGCGTTGTGCATCGAGTAAGCAATTAATAAAAGCTGGTTTAATGATAGATAAAATCAATAGATATCATTAGGTAAAATAAAAGCCAATACATAGTTGGAAGTTCTGTTTTCTCTGCAGTCCTAAAACCCACTGTATTTGTATTTTTAACACAAACATACCCAGCATCATGGGGATTCACTGACAAGAGAAAAAATCAGAAGGCCTGACTTCCAGTTGTCCATTAGCTCTGTTCTGCCTTCCAGTTCCTGATGCCCTCTGCATGAAGGGATTAGAAGCTGGGAGGTGCAGTGTAAAGTTCAGGGCTTTCAAGTTAACCAAGGACTAGTTATTGAATTTCTCTGGGCCTCAGTCATAACATTTGTAAAATGGGGATACTCTTCTCTACCATGTGGGATTGTTGTGAGGCTAAAATGTGATCATGTGAGAAAGTGCCTGCTTCAGGGTCTGGTACCCCACAGACACTCAGTAAATGGTGCTGTGGATGGCTTGGCTTATCAGTCTGATGATGTTTTGGGAACCATGTGCCGTTGCTTTACTGACTGTCCCTTTTAACATTCCCTTGAAGAGAGGAGGTCACTTAGGTGTACTTGTTTGAAAGGTATCTCCAGCTGAGAGTTTGGAATAAGAGTAGTATCCACATTTCAGAGCACTTTGAGCTGGAATGCAACACTCTTGTTTTATGGATGATGAAAAGCACACCCAAAGAAGGTGAGTAGCTTGCTGCTGGTTCCAAGGCCAGTGGCAGAGATAAAACTAAACCCAGATAACCTGACTCCTGATTAGGGTTTTTTAAACCCTTGTCTAGGGCTGCCAGATCTAACAACAACAACAACAAAAAAAACAAAAAATAAAAAACAAAACAGAATGCCAGTTAGATGTTTGAATTTTAGATAAGCAAATAAGTTTTTAGCGTAAGTATATTCCATAGCCATTGGTTAGAGAAAAACAAAACGCACCTGTTTGAAGAACAAATTAGAAAAAGTAGATGTGCAGGAAATATCTGATACATAATTACTCTTATATAGACAAACTGTTTTTATAAGCATTGAGAACTTACCACAACAGGAAAATGGTGCTTTGGGGAAGTGAGGCTGTTGATTTTTTTTTTAAGTTGTTTTATAATAAAAATTTCAAAGACATCTAAAAGTCCCCATATGCCCATCACCCAAATTCAGCAGTTGTGAAGATATTGCCATATTTGTTTCATCTATTTTTTTTCCTTTGCTGAAGTGGTTTCAAATAAATCCCAGACATCATGTCACTTTATCTATATATGCTATGCATCTCTAAAATCAAGAATATTTTACACTGCCATGCTGCCATTATCCCACCTAACAAAATTAACCGTAATCCTTTGGAATCTTCTAATACCCAATCATACTCATATTTTCCTGTTTGTATCAAAAATACCTTTTAACAATTGTTTTATTTAATTCAGTATCCAAAGTCATCATTATATGGTTGCTATTGTCTCTTAAGTAGTTTTATGGTTATTTTTAGCAGCAAAAATGAAGTGATGAATAAAGACATTGGCTAATGTCTCAGCTGTTTGATTGCTCTTCTCTAGACCAAAAGAGGTTTTGAAAGCAGTGATGTCATTAAATTATTGTTTATGAGATAATCAATTATGATAGTTCCATTGTTTTGCTTAAACTAAATGAAAAAGAAAGAAAATAGAGAGAGATCTCATTTTGTTTTTTTGAGCTGTTTTTTGTGCCGAAGCTGCTGCACATGTAAAATGAAGATAATAATATAATAATCCTTAGTTTTCCAGATTGTGATGGTCAAATGAAAACCTGTCTGAGAAAGCTGTGCTTAGCTGTATAACGGTTTCTCCAATCTGACAGTGTTTCTGAGTCATCCCAGTGCTTCAAAAATAATTTCTCTGATTCTTCCCAGACTACAGAATGAGGATGTATCTGTGAAGGGCCCAGGAAAACATTTTAAACAACCTCCCAGGGTCATTTTGATGATGATCAAATTTGTGAATTAACGGCTCTACCCTACTGGACCTCGATTGCTTTATCTATAAGTTGTGACTAATGATACTTCCCGGGCCTGAGGGTGGATACTTCATGGCACTGCGGGATGGGTAGCAAATGCGGTGAATAAACAAACACCAAATGCTTCTTTACCACCTTCGTCGTGATCAGTATTATGAACCCAGGTAAATCCTCATTCATTTGTTGAAGACTCGGCTTTGGGATGGATTAGGGTTCCTCAGTTTACTTCGTCCCCTGTTCACCACGTAGCACAGTGCCTGGCACATAGACTGCAGTACGTATTGGAGGAATGAACACATGAATGATATTATTGAGAATTCAGATCAGTGACACATCATATTACCAACCCACAGGCAATACAGTAAACTGGTAGGCCACCAGTGCTATTTTAATTTAGGAGGGGCTCAGACAAGGAACGGCCCAGAGAATGGGACTGGTGCCCAATTGAATGTATCTTTCCCTGTCTCACCTCTCTTCGTATATAATTTTTATTTTTGTGTGAAACTTCCTCCTCGTCCAATCAAAACTGGCTTTGAGTAAAGAATGAGGTTGGGAGTACACTCATATAAATGTGAAAATGGTAAAAAGGGATTTACTTTCCAAGGATATTTGTGTTTCAACATAGCCCCAAGCCTCTAGAGAAAGGGCTGTTCCACTGGTGAGAGAGGTGTTCGGCAGGGAGGAGGTGTCGCCCTTGATGTCACCCATGTAGGCAAGTACCTTCTTTCTGGTAAGGCTGTCCCCTGAAGGGGACATGCTAGGTACATGTTGTGCCAGCTGGCTGGATACCCTGAGAGTCAGACTTTCTTGCATGAATCCTTATCAGCAGGGATGGCAGCTGCTGCTGGTAGATTAGAGAACTAGTTCCTTTGTCATCTCTGCGGGGAGGATTTCCCTGAGCTGGGCCTCTTGATTATCGCAGATAAAGAAGTGTGCTGTGGGGATCTTATTAGATGCCAGTCCTTCCTCAAAATGAGGAGCCCAGAGCACTCAGTTGTGTGTATGAGTAGCAGTAATGACGCATACTTGAGAAGACACTGGAATTCACCCAGGAGATGATCATTATAGGAAGAAGATGAAATGACAGACTTGCATGTAATAGAGAAAAAAAGCCCTTTATTTCATTATTTGCCGAGTGATACAGAAAGGAGGGGACATAGTTTACCCACTGATAGTTGACTCTATGACAGTGACATTTTCTAAAACCTTATTTTAGAAAAATAACAAGTGTGGGTCTCACTCTTCTAGTTCCTGATTACACACACACACACACACACACACACACACACACACACACACACACACACAGAGCCCTTGGGGCCAGACTAGTAAAGCTTTATGGGAAATAGAACTGAAGAGTTCACTAGGAGGTTTTCAAATTTAATCTTACTAGGTAAGCACTTTGGGAATGATAAAGCAGAAGGAAGCTTTCTGATGAAGGTCTGCGTGGCATATGTTACAAAATATGGGTATAATGTACAAGTGAAGAGATGGTTAGAGGAAGACGGAATGAGGTTAAAGGAATATCTTCTGGTGCATTTCAGTTCCTTTGGGATTATGGGTTTAAGAAGGTTGGCTAATGTCCAGGGTGGTTACTTTTGGAGTGTTAGTATTGTATCTTGAGTGTAATTTCAGGTGGGCTTGTACCACAAAGGCAAGACTAGGGTAGCCTAGTACATGAAGATGACTGGAGAGTCATCTCCTGAGAAGTTGGGTATATATGAAGAAGTATTAATCAGAAAGAATAGGGTTGGTCGCCCGTGGAAACAGAAAACAAGCAAGCCCGAGAATCATACTTTTACAGTGTCTGTCTGTGCATTGTCAGTGGAGAAAGGATCTTGACCAATGATCTTCTTGTATTTTGATCTCATTCACAAGACCAGAGGGAGGAAGTGATTAGGTTAAAGCATGTTCTTGACCATTCTGGTACTCAGTGGCAATAGCAAAGAAGTTCCCATACCTCCTAACGGTGGCACCCATCTCTATTACACAAGAAACCTCTTTTCTTAGGATCTTAGTTCCCCCAGAATTTTTTCTAGCATGCTGAGCAGGGTGGTCAGAGTGCAATCCAAATCACTGGAATATTTCAAGATTTTTGTTTGTTTGTTTTTTATTGTTTTACAAGTGATGTCTGAAAGAGCCCTGCTGTGAGGAGTTTTCTCCTGAGTGAGAGAGGGACTTACAAACCCAGTGAGTCCTGCTTATCTTACAGATGTGACAGTGGCAAGAGGGAGGTCCTGCATTTGTTCAGGGTCATTTCATTAGTCAAGGGCCTATTCTGACCCAGGATCCAGGCCTTCTGTGCCACAGTTTCTTGATACTAGCAAATGCTGCTTCTACCCAGAAAGCAACTGTGAGACACATTTGTATTTTCTTTTACAAAGGATCATGAGTTATTTTTACAATTTTTGTCCTAAGAGCGGTATATGTCTATTCAGGAAATTTGGAAAATATACACAAGCACTAAAAAGGGAAAAAGTCTGTATTTGCACCAATAAAAAAATTGTTAACATCTTGCTATATAGTTCCTTATTCCTGTCTCTATTTTTGGTGAAAAATCAAGATCATGTTGCATATACTGTTTTGAACTTGCTTTGTTTTTCATGTAACTTTGTTGTCGTATACTTTTTTCCACATTCATAAATATTTTTCTAAGATAATAAGGAATTCACTGATAAAAGAGGTGTGTGGGGTTTTTTTTTTCCTTTGAAAAATTAGTTATCCTCTGTGACAAGCTGTCTTGCATTTAAAAAGTGGAGACAAATGAAGGCAACAAAGCTGGCAAGTCAATTCCATAGGGAGCATGTTTTCTGAAAGTCACTGCTGCTAGAAACAAATTTAAGATTATGCCTTCTGGTTTCAAACATGTTGATGATAGCTGTGTGCAGGCATGCGAGTTGGCTTAAAGGATAAACATCAAACTCCAGGTAGGAGCTGTGGATACTCTAGTGAGAGCTGCAAGTTACTCTGCCAAGAGCAGATGGTTATCCTGCAGCCCTCTCAGCTGGGACTTGTACTAATTGCTCCTCCATGGACATCTGGTCAGCAATTTTTCATTTGTGTTAAGGTTGTAAGAAATGCTTTGACCAGGCCTGAGAACTTCGGTCCGTGGTGTGGACCTTTAGGAGGCAGATGAGTCATGTGACCAATGACTGCTTTCTTTTCTGTCCAGGCCAATGGCTGCTTTTAAGCCATGAGGATTCCTGCCTTAGAGAACTGAGGGATTTTGTGGAGCTTACGTAAATGATAATCACCTTTATGCCTCTCGGCTACCTTGGCCACCTAGTTAGTTTGTTCTGCAGCCCAGGTACGTACATGGGCTGGGTGATTTCTCCTTCAGTATCTCCACTCAGCATTTGCAAGTTCTCTCTGTCACACATTATGCTAGTGATGTCTAAATTGGACTGGGACACATTCCCAGGAAAAGAGGTCCAGATTCTGTTTCTATTTTTTGTAAACGTAAGCCAGTTGCTACTGAACACGGTTTTGAAATCAGACACCTGTTGGAGGGCCCCTCATGCTTAGCTTGGCTGAGGAGCCCAGCTGAGGGCTTTTTGGTATGCATGCCTCTGGGTCAAGATAAGGCATGGAGAAGGAAGGACAAGCAAGACAAGGCAAGAGGAAAAACCTGGGAGTTCGGAAAGGTCATCCTTGGCCGGAACTTTGAGCTCTTTGCCCCTTCACCCTCTTCTCTGTTAACATCTGCTCTCAAAGCAGCTTGTGATATCACTGCTTTCATAGAAACCTGAAATAATCAGCACTGGAGGCACCCTTAGAGCCAAGTGAGCTCAATGTCTAATTTTACAGATGGGGAAATTGAAGTCTAGAGAGGCAAAAATGGCGTGAGCAAGGTCACGTTGTGGTAGAGCCAGGATTCGAACCTGACTCACAGTCCAGGATTCTGTCCACTGCAAGCTGCCTTACTGACAATACTGACTGTCCATTCGTATTTAGTATTATGTTTGTATTTTCAGATTTATCCATAACGGAGGAGGAATTTCTTAGTCCTCTTATACTCAAGGAATTTAGAATCAGGCAACTCAAAATCTGCAGCTAAGGAAGAAGTTTCATGATATACTTATTAAGTGCAAAAAGTGTAGTACGCTGTAGTTTATAAAAAAAGAGTGTGTATGCATATAATTACACATATGTATTCATATATATATGCATGTGAATACATGTCATAATAACTTTGGAAAAGTGCATAAGAAACGTAACACAATGGTTGCCTCTGGGAAAATGCCTGGGGCCTTGGAGGGCAGAGACATAGGAAGGAGACATATTTTTAACTTCTGTACTCTTTGAATCTGGCTATACGAATGTATTAACGATTCAACAAAATAAGCATAAAAACATTTAAAGATGACGTGTGAGCACAAATAAAGGGAGAAAAATAATGCTTACTGAAAGTTTCTGGAGGCCTCCTGGAGGAGGTGGCATTTGAGCAGGTCTCTGGGACAAGTAGAAATTTACCAGGAAGAATCAGAGCAGGGAAGACCATATTTCAGTAGATGAGAAAGCACGCTTAAGGTTATTGAGTCAGGAAAGACAGGGAGAGTTTGGAGGATGTTACCTAGTCTGGAGCAATGGAGCAATGGTTAGGTGAAGTGGGGACGGGGAGAGGAGAAAGGTAACGAAAAAAAACGGCTGGATGGAGGTTATTTTATACTTAACATGTAGTAAACGGCCCTTTACAAATTGGCCCCAGTGTCCCTTTCCAATGTCATCTCCCATCTGTGCTACAGCCACAAAAGCCAACTTTCTATGCTCCCAATACACAGACCTTTCCCACATGCATACCTGCATTCCTGGGCACCAGCCGCTTTCTCTGTCTAAATTAGGTTCACCAATCCCGTTTTCTTTCCCTCCTCCAAGACCCATTTCACAGGTCTCTCCCCTCCTCCCGGACTACCCTCAAAGATACCAGCACTCTGTCCTCAGTGTTCTCTTGGCATTTTGCATTTGCCTTTATTATAGCACTTGTCCATTTAAATTTTAATTTTTGTGTGGGATGAAGCTTAGTGTGAGGATATTTGTATGCAGAATGTTGCTTCTTTTCTCTCTAATTTCGGATTTTATTCTCTAAGGTCCCAGCTATATGGGACCTTACGATGAAGTACAGCCATCCAATTCTGCCTTTGCATGGCCATCACATTACCTCTCACCATGAAGTTATTTCTTCTACTAGAGAAAAAAAGAAGTGAGGGTCAGAAACATTATTAACTAAGAAAGAAAAAAAAAGTCTCTAGGCCCAATCTAAACTATATTAACATTTTCTTTATCATCTTTTGTCTCCATTAGGCTCTTTAAAAGTAGGTCTAATTTAAAGTCAATTAAAGGCAGATATATCTTGACATTTTTTTCAGACTTCTATGGAATTTGGAATTTAATGGAACATTACATATGTGTAATCAATGAATTAAACTGTTAAAAAATAATTTTGCTTTGGAGTATCCCGGTAGTTTCAGGGTCATTATAAACTTGTTTCTCCCAGTTTCTGTAAGTCCTTGATCAGAAGTTGAGCATTGAAGGAGATATTTAATCTCACGACTGTGTATTATATCTGCAGTATAATCAGTGAAGAAAGTATGTGCATCTATATTCCAAAAGGGGATTAAAAACTCTAAGGAAGTCTGTACAAACTTGTGTTGTTAGGTTATTCCTCTTCCTCTTCTCCCTTAGACAATTTAGGGAGTAACTGCTGTCCCCCTAGTCTAGTTTATCTATAGAAGGACATGTATAAGGTGAGCTGAGAATTCACCGGGAGCCTGGATTTGCCCACCCTTGTACAGATCCCTGGCCTCTGCCTGGACCAATATCCTGGCCATTCTGGGCATTCAAGGGCACCAGACCAGACTTGTACATTTACTTTTCTACATGAATGGGATCCTCCACCAAATTGTTCAACTGCTTGCCTTTTTCAGTTGCTAGTATATCACGAGTACTTTTCCTGTTCAACACATAACAGGCCGACCTAATTCTTTTTAATGCTGTATCGGACTCCACCGTATGGATACGGCAGAATTAATGTAACTACTGCCTCTTGATGGACCTTTCAGTTATTTCCAGTTCTGTTTTTTTTTTTTGCTGTTATGAATAATGCAGCAGTGAAAATTCTTGTACATATGTCTTGACTACTTGTAGGTGCAATAGGACAATGTGTTTAAAGAATTGGAATTGCTGAATTAAAAGGTATATATGTATTTAAAATTTTCATAGCTACTGGCAAGGGCATATCACCATGGTACAGGCAATAGGGAGTGCATTATCTGCCCAGAGTTTAAAAACAATCATATGACCAATGTGGGTCTGCTTTTTATTATCGCTGTGCTCTAGCACTGATAAAGTCACAGTAAGTTCTTAGTGGTGTGTAGAGATTCCATTAGAGCTGACTTTGCGGGGTAGATTGCAATTCCCACCCCGTGACACTATTCCATATTCCTGAGTTTAAACAGATTAGACATAAAGAATGATAGCACAATGATTATAGAGACTATGAAACAGAACTCAATTTGCTTCAGTTCTGTTATTCTACGTGACCTCTTGGAGTTTTGTGTTCAGAACAGTGAAGCTGAGCACAAACTGCAACGTGTGATATTTTTATTGATAAGTGCAAGTTTTAGTTCATTCGTGAAATATTTTACTGCATTTGAATAATACTTTTAAAATTGAAATTTGACTCTGGGTGTAAAATACACTAAGTGCGTAGTTGGATTCTGTCAAATTGCCTTCTGTAGAGATGGCATGTTTTTGCATATCTACCAATGGTGTGTGCAACTGTTTGCTTAAGGGAGAAATCTTTAAAATGTTAAAAACCAGGCCTGTAGTAAGAAAGAAATCACCCACCAGCTGAAAAATGTCTCTTCAGCTCGCCTTCCTCATCTCCTGCCTTTATTTTAGGATTGTGTCTTTGTCTGTTTGGGCCGCTATAACAAAATGTCACATACTGGCTGGCTTATTAACAACAGAAATTTATTTCTCACAGTTCTGGAGGCTGGGAAATCCAAGATTCTGGCCAGTGCAGATTCGATGTCTAGTGAGGGTTCACTTCCGAGTTATAAATGGCGCTTTCTCACTGTGTCTTCAAATGGTTGGGGTTGGGGCAAGGAAACTCTCTGGGGGCTCTTTTATAAGAGCATTAACCTCACTCATGAGGGCTCCACCCCTAAGACCTAATTAACTCCCAAAGGCCTCTTGGGGTTAGGCTTTAACATCTGAATTTTAGGGGCATGCAAACATTCACATCATAGCAGATTGCTTAGTTTCGTTAAGGCTGCAAAGGTAGGTAGGCTTCCCCCAAATGAGAGACAGTGAGACGGGAGGTAGAGATGGTATTACAAATGCTCTTGGACCCCAAACTGCTGGGGTTAAAACCCCAGCAACCCTCTTCTCTAGCTGTCATCTTGGACAAGTTACTTTAATTCTCTGTGCCTTAGTGTTCCCAGCTGTAAAATGAGGAAGCAATGACATTGACTACATAGTACTGTTGTAATGATTAATGAGCTAATTTTCATAAAGCACTTCAGTGTATGGCCAATGGTAAAGTACCATGTGAGTGTTCATTGTTATCTGCCAAGGGTCAGGCATTCTGCAAGGCATGGAAGATTCTTTTTAATTGCCTTAAAAATTCTACAATGTCTCATTCATTATCTACGTTTTGCAGTTATGTTATGTGACTTGCCCAAGATTATACTGCTAATTAGCAGTGGAGATGAGGCCCTACCAGAAACCCCGGCTCCACAACCTGGGCCCTTTGCAAACAATGGAATATCGATAATTTTATATGTTGAACCTGAAACTCAATCACCCCACTCTATTCAGTGCTCTGGGCTAAATATCCAGAACCAAATACCTTGACTTCTTTTACAGTTTGAGCAAGTTGTAAATTAAGGGTTTATCCTAATTCTAGAGAATGTTGGAAGGCTTAATGTTTGCCCCTAAAGAGAGATGATCTATCTCTCAAGGGAACCTCTGTTTGAAAAGTATTTTTGTATTAAAACCGGGGAGTTCTCTTTTAAGTAAAAAGTCACCAGTTTGGAATATCTGTCTAGGCTATGTATATGGGCTTTGAATTTAAACTACTAAGGAAGTTAAGTATGGGATATCAAATGTAGGCATAATAAAGTATATAGTATTTGAAAAAATCCTGTGTAGATGGAAAGAGTGCTGACTCAGCCGATCCAGTTTCTGGGCCTCAAGTCAGCCCCCAGTAGCTAAACCACTTCTTCTTCATAGGGAAATGAGTGGGTTGAACTAGATGACCTTTTAGGCATCAAATCATGCTGTTTCTTTCCATATCAGGGGACATGCTGTTTTATATTCTATTTAGGGGTTGCCAGGATGGGGGACTGCCAGGAATTTGGGGGAATTCCCAGAATACAAATATATATATATAAAGTTGCAACATATTTATTTAACCAAGAAAGGATTAATATCATTAATCTCTAAAAAGATTTAAAAAAGTCATTAAGAAATGATGGCCATCTTGCTATAAAAGTAGGTAAAACAGATAACTTACAGAAGAAAAACTGAAAGTGGTCAATAAACAGATGAATTTTAATTTTCATTAGTCATAAATAAAATGCAAGTGAAAACAGATCAAATTTGTAAATATTATACCCAGTGATAGTTAATAGTGTGATGAAATGAACTCTCATACATAGCTTATAGGATATAAATTGGTCCAATTATTTAATCTTTTTTGTCCCAGTAATTACATTCATAGCTATTTGTACTAAAGAAATAATTGTATATTTATACAAATTTATTTTTGAAATGTTCACTCAGTGTTATTATGATAAAAATTAGAAACAATGTAAATGTCCAACAATAGACAATTGGTTAAGTAAACAATGCTATATTCATATAATGAAATATTATATAGTCATTAAAATTATGTTTGAAGAATCTTAATGAAATAGGAAATATTTATGATGTAAATGTTAACTAAAAAGGCAAGATACCAAACTATATATAAAATATGGTATTAGCTTTGAAAAAAAATGACGCACTGAAAAAAAGAAACAGGAAAAGGTACACTAATATCTTACAGCTTTTGGTTCTAGGTGGTAGTTGGTTTTCTCCTTTAGGTACTTTCGATAGTTCAGTGTTTTCTAAATGTTCTATAATGTGTATGTGTTACTTTTATAATCAGGGGGAAAAAGGTGTGTAGAAATGGTTTAGAGAAAATGAGGAGAGAAGTTAGCTAGAGTGGGAAGGATATCTTCAGTCTGATGGCATCAGCAAATAAGAGAGGGAATGCTGTTCACAGTGGCTTAAATATGGTTGTTGAATGATGGTGGTGGTTCTGGCAGGGGAGGGATGGGGAAGCCCTGGGATGTGATGGTTTTCTTTGTCATAGATGGTGTTTTAGAGCTAGGAGGTATCTTGAACTTGGCAGAGGTCTACCCAGACATCAGGCAGATTTCATATTTTCACAGTAAGTAAAGATCAGACAGGGAGCTAGTATAAGCCTAAGGAGAAAACATAAAATCCTAAAGCATAAACCATTGCCCCCTCACCTTGCCAGACAAAAGGGACCCGCAGGGCAGAGGGTCTACCTTACTCTCAGAGTTACTTTGATTTGTGATCTGGTTTTGTGTGTGTAATACATTTTCACCCTAGAGTTTCTTTTCTTTTCTTTTAAGTTATTTTCATTATGACTTTTTGCTCTTTTGCAAAGAGCTAATTCTGCAGAATTGGGGCAGGGAGGGCCAAGAGAAGTCAGTGAATGTAATTATACCAGTTAGGAAGTTAAAAGTTCAGGTAATCTCAAAGTAACTTTAAGAGTATATTTTGCACCTTTTTTTTTTTTAAAGATTTTTATTGGGCATTGGGGGGAAGGGGAACAGACAAGTTGCTGTCGTCTTGTTCCTCAGTCTAGTTGTGGAGGATGTTGCTTCACTGGCCCAAGTTGGCACCATCATTGCGCTCTTCCCGGGTGAGGCACATCAGTCGCTGGCTTCTGGACGGCCGCTCACTGCGGCTGCTGGCCGCTCACGCTGGCTGCTGGCTACACACAGTAGCTCATGGCAACCCACTGCCACAGGGACTGCAGCCTACGCCGTCGCTGGCGACTCACGGCAGCCCAGCTCCAGGTTGAGCTGTTGTTCAGCATCTTAGCTGTGGAGGGCAGTGTCACTGGCCCTCATATGTGGGATCCGAACCGGGGCCCTCTGGCATGCCAAACCATCTCTTAACCATCGTGCCACTCGGCCGGCCCTACTTTGCACCTTTTAATCACCTAATCACCACTCCTTTCTCCCACTTCCAGTTAATTTCTCCCTTTTCTGGGTCTTATAGTACTGGTACATAACAATTTCATCAAAGCAGTAACTTTTGTGATTGCTTTTTTTGTTCCAGGCACTGTTTTGAGAGGCAGTAGCTCTAATAACCTTACAACAACATTTCAAGGGGAATGATAATAAAAGTAAATACTTCTATAGCAGTCAGTATGTGCTAGGCACCATTCTGTGTGCTTTACACATACTAACCCCATACAACTACCTTGTACGATAGGTACTACCATTACATTCCTCCTTTTTTACAGTTGAAGAAGCTAAGGCTTAGTAATTTTGGTTACAAAGGTTAAGTAACTTTCATGAGATCACATAGCCAGGAGTTAGTGGAGTTGGGAGGCAGTATAGTTCCAGAGCCCATACTCTTAATCACTATGTTATACTGCCTCTATTGACAAAGGACTGAAGCTGAGAGAGGTCGAGCAATTTACCCAAGGTCACACAGTAAGTGGCAGACATTGGCGCCAAACCCAAACTGCCCAACCCCAGAGTCTCTTCTTGCCTTCTTACCCTGAATTGCCTCTTTGTATAGTAGGGGTTGTCAAATATTTTCTGTAAAAGGCTAGATAGCAAATATTTCAGGCTTTGTGGGCCATAAAGTCTGTGTTATAACTTTGAGTTGTAGCAAGAAAGCAGCCATAGACAATACGTAAATGAAAGAGTGTGGCTGTGTTCCAATAAAATGTTATTTATGGACACTGAAATTTGAATTTCATGTAATACTCACATGTCACAGAATATTGTTCTTTTGATTTTTTTTCTACCATTAAAAATGTAAAAACCAATTCTTAATTCATGGACCATACAAAAACAGATGGCTTGTCGCACGGATGAGCCATAGTTTGGTAACCTTGCTTTACAGCATCATTATACTATAGAACAGTTAGATATACATATATCTACCTTTTCGCTCTCTCTTTCCTCAAACAATTCTGCTTGGGCCCCAAACATGCATAGCCAACTGAGAAAATATGGGTCTCTTGGTCAATTAAATTCACATTCCTTAGAAAGAAATTCAAAGACTGGGTTACCTTTTTTGAGCATGCCCCATAGGGGTTGCACCCTTGGCTCCAAACAGTTTTTCAGAATATTCCTTCCATTACTTTGAGAGAGGTTGTGCTAACTACATTTTCCTACCCTCTTAGTTTTGAGATGAGGTTCTGGTGTCTTTGAATGGTACCTGGGCAATTGCCTGGCTGGCTAGCTTTATTTTTGACTCTGTACTTGGACCAAGCTGAGAACTGTAGACCCATGGTGACAATCAATTATTGTGCTCCTGGGAGTGGAAAGGACCGATCAGGGCAGGGTGGCTGGAACAGAGGAGGGAAAGGGTGCTACAGTGGCTGCGTGGCCTGGGTGTTGGAGGGTCAGGACTCATGGCTCAAAGAGGCTTTGAGGGTGCCGAGATAATAGGAGGCCTCAGGACTTGGCGATGTTATGTTTTTATTCAACTATGATATGGCTAAATAGGATTTAGGCTTAGGAATGTAAATACTGCTTTGATCTTTGACTCTGGAGAACATGTATGAAAAGTCGTAAAGCAGCATCTTGCGAGTAAACTGTTTAAACAAAATCCATTTCGAATAGAGGTAATCTGTGTATAGAAATAAACTGATCTATAAAGGACTCCCTTTTGTGATTTTGAGGTGAATGTAATCATTATTTGTAGCAATTATAAACACGCTACAGGGAATTAAAGTAGGGTTGAGAATTAGTGAAATGAACCCTTGTAAGAGGAAACTTAAAATACTGCCTGAGAAGATGTTCACTGCAAAGGCAGTAACCTTATTTTAAAAATTACTTTTTACTGACGTTTAATCCACATACCGAAAAGTGAACACATCGTAGATCTATAGCTTGATGAATTTTTGCGCTGAACTCACTTGTGAAACCAGCTTTCAGATAAAAAATAGGATACTTCTTGTATCTTGTAACATATCAAGAGCTGGTTTATTTTTAGGAGGAGAATAGGAGTAGGGACCTGTTTGGCAGGGATGGCTAAAGAAAGTATCTTGAAACTGGGTTTGCATAGGAAACATACTTTTATCTGAGATGCACTGGATAGGGCTGAGGGGAAGGAGTTACAGGGTGGGGTGACCAGGGGAGCTGCTGCAGCTTTGGAGTAGGACTCTATTTAGGTCTAACTTTGCCTTTGGTATTTCCTCCCTCTGTGACTGTCGGCGAGGTTCTCAGACCCCTGAATTCTCTGTAGCTGTGAAACAGTAATCTACAAGAAGACCGCAAGTATCTTGTTCACTATTAGGCCTCCGGACTTGTTACAGTGTCTGCCACACAGGAAGCCCTAAACAACAAAAAAATTTTTTTAACATGTAAAACAACTAATGAATAATACACACAAAGTACTTGGTACGGTCCCTGGAAGATGCTCAATAATGTAAATAAAAACCACAAACCTAGTAATGCCACATTTGTGAATGTGTTCCCCCCAAAAATTGTATGTGTGTGTGTGTGTGTGTGTGTGTATATATTATATACACTCACAAACAAACCCTATATGTATGCATATATGTGTGTATATATAAAATGGCACAATTGTTAATTATAGTGAAATAAAAAAAATTTTAAGTCTGGATAAATGTTTAGAAGATATATACCAGTATATATTTGAGAAGGAAAATAGTAAGAGTTTGGAGTGATAAAATTTAGAGATGGTTATCCTTTTTTTTCTACTAAGTTGCTTAAGACGTTTTTGAACTGATTCTCTCTCCCTCTAAGAAAAAGAAACAAAATGAAACTCCCAGTCCCCCTTGCCAGGCGGGGAGCTCCGTGGGTTCACACATCCTGAGCAAGGCCTGTTAGACTGTGGAGGGGCCACCGGTGGAAGGTGCTGGCAGATGAGCTGATGAGGAGCGTGGCAATTTCCTAATTATCTAACTGTGTTAGATTTATGGCAGAATCAATTTCCTTAATGAATGAATTGGCTGCTGCCAGCATAGGTCTTCTGCCTGAAGCTCTTTTGAGGAGGATGCATTTAGATATATTCTCCTGAATTGACAGGCCATCTCTCGCCATGGCTGCCAGGGGTTCATATTTTTTAAAACAAACAAACAAACAAACAGCTGAGGATTCCATCAGCATTTTGAAATAAGCCACCTCATAAAGTCCAGGTAGCCAAAAAACTGCAATAATAATAATTAGTGAATAATAGTCATAATTTTATCTTAATTTTATATCATACTCTACCATTCTAAAGGGGCTTTCTCATAAAACAAACAAGAGTATTTCCAAATGTACAAGATCTTGTAAAATTACAAGCACAAGTTATTGCTGTGTTGTTATCATTTCTACCTGATCCTTATAAGCTTCATGTGAGAATGGTAGGAGAGATCTTATTCCAGTTTCACAGATGAGGGATAAACACAAGAGGACCAACCATGTCAGCAGAGTGTGATAATGACTGTGTTAGAGGTGTGTGTGGGAGGATATTATGGCAACACAGAGGGGACATCTGATCTACCAGTGGGTCAGGCAATAAAGATTTTCAAGAAGAGGTGGGAGTTGGTGGGGGGGGGTAAGTGAAGGGCAGGTCTTTCCAAGCAAATAGAGAAGCACAGAGTGTGTCTGAAGAAAGAGTGATAGTGAAGAGTGGATATCTGTGAGTTGGGATGAGAATAGAGGCTAAAGTGAGACCGGGATTTCCTACTGGACAACCCTCAGCTCTCCAGAAGATGAAATGGACTAGGATGCTCACCCCTAAGTCCTCCCTTTCGTCTGCCATTGTCCCTTCGCTATAGTAGACAGAAGCACCTTTCCTTCCTTTCCCTCCTCCTCTCTCTGTGTGTGAACTGTGGGGACTGGTTGAAGGCATCCTTTCTGTGTGAAGGGGAGAAAGGGAAGAGCAATCAAGTTACTGAGACTTGAGAGCTCCTGAGATCGAAGGTTCCTTAATTCCAGTCTGATTTAAGTCCTAAAAGGGTCCCTCAGTGGCATCACTCATGGTGCTATCTAAAGTCACTCTTAGTAACTCTTCTGTATTGAGAGACATATAATTGGGGCACCTCTGCCAGTTAATTGTGAAATGCCACTGAAAACCCGCTTCTATTTTTTACCTTGTAGCCCTGTTAGGGAGGATTTCTCCCTTTAGGAGGATTCCACTGAAATCAAGCTCAACAACCTTCTACACTGACAATGTGACCCATAGCGGCTCTGTCTTGGGCACATGTGACACATCGTCTGAAGATGATCTGTCATGTCTATATAGGGTATTGTTCTAACCTGGACCGAGCTCCTCCCTCCTCTCCTCTCCCAGCTCCATATTTAGCCATCTGCTGAAGGCTACGCGTGTTATCAAAGTTTATCATTGGTCTGTATCACTACGGAATAATGCAGAGGTTTATGTTCTTGTAGTCACTGTGGCGGGCAATAAAGCGTTCTACTTTGTCCTCAGTTTTAATAGAACCACAGAGAAGGTTAACCTTGTCCAATGACTTTACTGTTTGGGAAACCGAGGCCCTGAGAGGTGACTTGATGTGCCTCCGAATGCCAGGACTGGCTGGGGGATGAATGTCACTTGATTGAACAGACTTTTTCTCCAGACTGACTCTGTGGAGCTCTCTAGGTGGCAAAGCTCAGACAGAATTTCTTTGTTCACATGATATTTTTATTTTTATGCTACATGAAGAAATGCTCCCCACCCCCAAGGCTTTTTTTGTAGTCATAGCTGGGTATAAGATACTTTTGCCTGGAAAAACCTCTTTAGTGCTATTTAAAATTCCCCACTTATAACTGATAATTGTTTATCATTATATTTAGTAATTATTATTTGACAATGATATTAATAATAAAGACAACTTATTGCATGTTTGCTATGTGTTGACTGTGTATATAGTGTGTTTACATTATGCACTATGCTAAGGATTTTATACATCTAAACACACTTAATACTCTCAACAACCCTGTGATGTAGGTATTGTTACACCAACTTTACAGAGGAGGAAACTGAGGCTTAGGGAGGTTAAGAAACTCTCCTAAGATCATTGCACAGGTAGTCATTTGGGCAGTTGGATTTAGTTACAGGTCTACCCGATTTCAGAGCACGTGTGCTTACCAATCTTGCCTCATTGACTTCTTTTTGCAGATATTTACTCAGGAAATTTGGCTTTTACTCAGTCTATTAGGAAATATTTTATTTAATAACCAAAAGTCTGACATATGTACATTTCCCCTAGTTCTGGTCCCGCTACACTGGAGTCAAAATAAAGCTTAAAAATGTCTTAAGAGGTCTTAACTTTGGACTAAATAACAAGGGGGACACAAATGCATTTATGTAAGGCATCTGTAGGTCTAAGGAGCTAAAGTTTGAGACCCAATGACGCCCCCAGGGAGCGTGATATTGAACCAATGTGAGTCTTCAACTGAACATTTGACACCCTAGCCCCTATGTTATAGACATTCAACATTTGGCATTTTAAATGGTGGTGGAAATAGGTAACACGATGGCTCTGTATAGATCCCATGTGCCAGGTCGTGTGTTAAGTCAGACTCGCCACATGCTGAATAATTGCGTGAAGAAGGTGCTTTTCTTATTCTCATTTTTATGAGGAAACCAAGACTCAGAGAGGTTAAGTAACTTGGCTAAGGTCACCCAGCTCTCATGTAGTTGAAAAAAATGAATATGTGAAAAATCATATAACTTATTTATTTGATTAACTCATTTGCAAAGGCTATAATGTCTAATTAAACAGAGACTGTGGGTTGACAAGGATAAAAATGTCTTGGAAAGAAATGTCAGGATTTAGAGTAGTGATTTGTAAAAATTATGTTTTGAAGTATACCTAAAGGTCTGTTTTACGTTGTTTTATGTGTGATAGGTGAGGAAGATCTCCAGCGCAGGAGCTTATAAACCCAGATTGTATTAATAACCTTGACTCTGGATTTTGGTCTGAAA
Organism: Hipposideros armiger; assembly: GCF_001890085.2. Lineage (NCBI taxonomy): Eukaryota > Metazoa > Chordata > Mammalia > Chiroptera > Hipposideridae > Hipposideros > Hipposideros armiger. The sequence goes on from NW_017731403.1 coordinate 3,618,563, forward strand.
GACCTTTCCTTTGTCTGAAGATGGGCTGGCCTTGTGATGATGTCCGTTGGCAGACAGGACACTGTCTCCAAGGCTGATCTCATCGTCTAGAGCTCTCTCACCTGCAGTGAATGAGAATTTATGTGACCCTTTCATGAAATTTTGATTGTGTCATATTTATGCAGCCCTCTTTAAGTGAGAGACGCTGAATATGGTTACTTTTAAGCAAGTTATTTTGTTTAACCAGGGGCCTAGTAGAGTTTCTGATACTTAGATAACTATCTAAAAATGTTGAAAGAAATAATTTAATCCTCACAACATCTCTGAAAAGATTTCAGAGATGCAGAAAATGCCAAGGACAGTGTGCCCTTTCTGTTATATCAGTAGCCAGTTTTTGAAAAAACTTAAAGGGAAAAAACAGCAAATTTTTAGAGTTCCAGTAATTTCTTCTCTTTGACTTCAACACAAATTCCCACATTAAGCAAGGACTGGCTGATTAATCACTAAATAAAAGGAAGTGCTTATAATATATGTCGCTCATTACATTTCTCTTTCGTGCAGTTCCCGAAGTTGCTGGGATCCATTAAAAACTGAAGACGAAGCATGCTGTCAGTGGCCTTCCCTAATTCTTGGAGCGGAAGCCAGTAGAGAGCTGTTTGAAAACGTCTCATTTACACACCAGGTTGCTGATGAGGTCTTTTTCATGTTGTGATCAGAGCAGTTGCTTGTGTTTTTATCACTAGGCTGATTTTCGAGATAAAAATCAGCTTTTGTGCCTTGGCTGGGTGGAGTTGTGGGTGCATGTGCTGGGGGATACCAGATCCAAGCTTTATCTGCTGGGGAACAGTGGGCTAGATGAGTGGTGTAGGATGGCTACATTGAGGTGGGCCCCATGTTTTATTCGTTTGCCAATAAGGAAGTGCCCCTTCATCAAAAAGGGAATATAGGAAGACTCAATTTTCCCTCTTCTCTTTCTGTTCCAGTTGAAGAACAGACTTTGGAGGTTTTCAAAGTAGATCAAGGTCTCCCCCGGGTGGACAGAGAGAAGGAAAATTCTGAAGTTTGCTGTCAGAGGTCCTGAGAACACACACCCATCTGGTTTTCATTCCCTGTGTTGAATGGCGTTTGCTTCAGCCAGTCAGGGATTTTGAACTTGCAACTAGGAACCCAGGCTGGGAAGATGCTGAGTTCCATCAAGTGTGTGTTGGTGGGAGACTCTGCTGTGGGGAAAACCTCCCTGTTGGTGCGCTTCACCTCAGAGACCTTCCCGGAGGCCTACAAGCCCACGGTGTACGAGAACACGGGTGTGGACGTCTTCATGGACGGTATCCAGATCAGCCTGGGTCTCTGGGACACAGCTGGCAACGATGCCTTCAGAAGCATCCGTCCCCTGTCCTACCAGCAGGCTGACGTGGTGCTGATGTGCTACTCTGTGGCCAACCAGAACTCCTTTATGAACCTGAAGAACAAGTGGATTGGCGAAATCAGGAGCCACTTGCCCTGTACCCCCGTGCTGGTGGTGGCTACTCAGACTGACCAGCGGGAGATGGGGCCCCACAGGGCCTCCTGCATTAATGCCATAGAAGGGAAGAGACTGGCCCAGGATGTGAGAGCAAAGGGCTACTTGGAATGTTCAGCCCTTAGCAACCGGGGGGTACAGCAGGTATTTGAGTGTGCCGTCCGAACTGCTGTCAACCAAGCCAGGAGACGCAACAGAAGGAAGCTCTTCTCCATTAATGAGTGCAAGATCTTCTAACCTCCAAGACACTTCACCCAACACTCGTTTACTCACCCCAAAGGCTAATGGGGACAGAGAGAGCAGGCAGGCCAGCAAGGGTTGGTGTTCTTTCTGGGTGCATCCTGAGCAGTGTTTCCCTTGGATACAGTTTTTATGGGACTTGGCTACTGGATGTTTTTGTTAAGTACACTCTGCAAATGAACTCCTCGTCCATTCCAACTGGAAGATCCCTTGAGAAGCTGTAATGAATATTTCATCTCCAATTAAATAACTAAAATGCTGTTTATAATTTTGGATGAAGGTGTGAGTTTTCCAAATAATTCCATATTTAAAGACAGATTTTATTTAAAAGCTAAAATATAGAGCTCTTTATATAATTACTTTTTCTAAATACTCACAAACACAAACTGCCGTTATGTGTGAAACAAACTTATTGGGTCCTGCCCTATGTCTGTAGTGTTATTTTCTCCTGAAGTAATAATTTTGTTGAAGCTACTTGCCTGCTAGATTTTTCTAGGAATTGAATTTTAAAAAGACTGTCAACTGATCCTTACAATGAGTTTTCCACCCAGCAGTTATTCAGTTTGTATATAAAATACAGTCCAATAACATATGATACTTTAATACTGCCTAATGAATTTAAACAGTTATCACTCTATTCTCTGTAATTATAAAAAAAAAGCGTTTCTTATTTACGATGCTACCTTTCACCCAAAGACATCCAGTTATGCACTAAACTATACCTCTTTCATTCACCAGAACAGATTGAAGTAAAACCTTTCAGGTAGAGAATCAGGTTGCTCTAAGCAATAGCAGCAGAGCTTGAAACAGAATTGAAAAAGTCTCCCTTTCATTGCTGCATGTTGCCTGCGTCTCCCCGCACCGACTCCTACCTGATTGTAGGTCCTGTGACAGAGCAGGTGCAACCTTTTGTGTGATGGGAATCTGGAGAATTTGTTATTTGAGCTGTAAACTGAGAAGGCACGGCAACATAATTTATTAATTTTAGGAGCCAATCAGAATAATTAGGAAGGTGTCTACATATATGTGTGTGTAAGAGAAAGAAGGTGGAATATATAGCTTTTACTATTTCATGAATGTGAAGCACCTGAGTTAAAAAAAATATATCACAAATTCCAAGAACAGGGAACAGGAAAGCTGTATAGCAATTGTTCAGATAATAAAACATTCTCAGGGGAAATGTTGAATAAATAGGGACCTCCCCAAACCCAATTTTATCTGCTTAAAAGCAATGGTATGATCATCTGTTACAGTTGAGAACAGAAGACTGTAACTTGAGGAAGAAATTGTGAAGGTTGGCACCCAGGTATATCATTTACTCACCTAATTCAACAAAACTTAGAACCACTCTGAACCACGTTTATTAAAGTACATCATTGTTATGGTATAACATGGCAGTTGCACGCAAATGGTAAGGCAGTTGGCATAAATGACTATGATTAGGCTTATATTGACATAACCAAACTAGATTTTCAGTTTCCTTATGTAGTCAAGTCTTTATAGCTGTAATCAATGTCAAAATCAAATCTGTGCTCATCTCCACACTGCTTTCTTTTTCTCCTCTTCTGTCACCCACATCCAGCAAAAGGCTCTGGGTGCCGAGGTTCCTTCAGTTCCCTGGGGTTGACATATCTGCTTTCACCCAGCCATCTCCAGCCCTCCAGTCCCGTGGCTTGTCCTCCCCTCTGTGTCACCTTTGCCCCTTGACTTAAGAGCCCGTCTATCCAGCTCTTGGCACTGAGCGTCCGGCGGGTTGAAAGACTTGAAAGCTGACCGGGCAGGGGAGGAGATGGAAGTGCGTCTGTAATCCCTGTGATCCTTGCCCTCTCTTCCTATGTGCAAACCGTCTAAACAACTCACGCAGATTTTCCTTCAGGGCCAGTCTTTAGGGTGGAGGCTGTTGAGCACATTAGCAGGAATGAATTTCTATTCATTATAATTGGCTCCCCACAAGCTTTTCTTTCTAGTTGAAGGGAGATCAGGGGCAGGCGTGTTTGAAAACGGGAAAGCCTGGGTACCTGATTCGAAGTGAGGGAAGAGGAGGTGACTGTGGTGGCAGGGGTGAGGAAGGGAAGGCCAGAGAGGGCCTAGGCAGATGACTTTGTCTTCACCTAGGCAGACACACAGATGAGCCCTCTGCCTTTTAGCAGGAGCCAAGCTTAAACGCTCCCTCTGGGAACCCTCACACCTGAGAACAGGAATCCATGTGCAAACCCTCCCCAGTGATGGGACCTGGCAGAAATGGAGGCCAGTGGTGTGTGTCTCCCTACTACACTATGAGTTCTTGAAGGCAGAGCCACTTCCTCTGTGTCTCAGTGTCCCCAGGGCCCAGCACAGGGACGAAGCCATAGCTAAACAAACTTGTGTTAAATTGAATTGGAGGGTGAAAGCTAGGAAGTGGGCTGCTGTGCCACGACATGGGTGTGGGAAGGAAGCAGACCCTCGCCAGCCTTGCAGGGGTAAGACGTGAAAATAGGTCATTTTGTTTGGAATTCATGTAATATATATTCTACATGAGTGTATATTTATTTTTGCCTGCCTAGGCTCAGGCACGTGTTTCTTACACTTCAAAACTCGAGGTACCTTTTTGTAGACTATTGTATGTTGATTCTTAACTATTCCAAGTAGCAACATTAAATACGTTCTTGTTTACATTAAAGAGTTGATGTGAGTGTTTGAATTATTCATCCTCTTCTGTTTTACTTTATACTGACTATCTAAATGGGGCAGCAGAATCTAGTGTGATGAAATCAGGCTGACTGACAAGAAAGCTGAAAGCATCCTAACGGTTACAGTTTTGTTGAGCGCTTCAAATGTGCTGGGCACTGAGCTAAGCTCTTGAGTGTGCGTGACCTCACTGCATGGTGTGAGGGGGTCACACTATAATGAGTCCCGTCTTACCCGAGGAAACTGAGGCTTGGCACACTGACGTGACAAGTCCAGGGCCATACGGCAGGTGAGTGGCAGCACCAGGATTCTCGAGCAGGTCTGTCTTAACCCTGGAGCTCTGCTCAAAACCGCTCTGCCCCACTTCCTCCCAGAGCAGGCCGACTGTATGGCTTTGCCACATCCGATCTCATAGAGCCGTGTGGGCCCCACCCCCACCAGCCAAGTGGCCTGTGTTTTAAAAATGATTTTAAATAAAATATTTCATGTCTGATCTTAATCCTTTCTTTTTATT
>NW_017731403.1:3629256-3634004 GCF_001890085.2 Hipposideros armiger
TATAATTCATAACTTAAAACGTTTTTTAAAGTTCAGGTTCTACAGTCAAATTGCGTGAACTTGAATTCCAGCTCTGCCACTCACTAGCTTTGCAGCCTTTTGCAAGTTAGCTGTCGCCTCTGTGCATTAGTTTCCTCCTCTGTAAAATGGAGAAAATAAAATCACAGGGTAGTGAGGACTAAAGGAATGAATACAGGTAAAGACTGTACTGTGTGAGGTTCATAGTAAAGGCTCAATAAATGGCAGCTATATTATTCAAATGTCATATTAGATACCTCAGAGCTGGGAGGACCCTGCTATATTGTGGATGAAGACACTAAGATTTGGGGACTGTTAAATTACTTGCCTGAAGCTCCACAAGTTGATGGCAGACCCCCATTCTCCCTACGACCCTTTTAAGTGCTCTTTTCTCTAGGCTTCATAAGTAGAACATGTTTGTTTGTTTGTTTTTTCACTTGCTCACTTTTCATAAGTTTGCTTTTCAATCCAGGTTTCTGGTACTTTATAATGCGTAGTATAGTTTCTTAGCACAAAGCAGGTATCTTTCAGTGTCTTCCAGAAGGAATCAACAAAGGCTCAGTTCTTTAAGTGGAAAGAGATCTCCATCTGCTTATTCATTCTTTCAGCATCTACAAAGCTCCTTAGATTCTCTATGGGGGTGATTCAAAGAAAGTAGAGGAACCCAGTCACTAAAGAGATAATGATTACCTGAGCACATGTCCATCACTGGACTGTTTCATAATTATGTGTTTATGTTTCCATTTCCCCATTGGACCATGACCTTCTTAGCACCAAGACTGCAAGTAGCCAAAGTTCCTGTTTCTGTGGAGTTTAGGATGTAGTTAGGTAGGGATAGGTGTGTATGTACAGATAATAGCTATGTAAACAAACCAGATAAATGTGGATGGGTTGTCAGTGGTATATGGAAAATAAATTAGGAAAAGGAAGAGACAACATTTGGTAGTTTCTTCTCTTTTTTTNCAACTGAGCCACTCGGCCGGCCCTTTCTTTTTATTTTTCTTGTTGGAAATGAGAATGGGATCCACCTAAGTCACAGAGCACCATCACTCGCAAAGGTCCCTGCTCCAGCCTTTAGCTTTTAAGTACAATTTCCTAGGTTGATTGCATGTGAATTGGCAGAGATGAAATGCATCATGATTTCATGCTTTAAAAAGCTTGGAAATTATTCTTTTTTTCTTATCTCATTTGTCTATCCCTCAGGTTTCAGCTATGTCCTTTGCATGAGGGAGTGACAGGGGAGAGCAGAGCTGGGTTCTTTCCTTTTAAGGATTTAGTACCACAGAAGGGCACTTTACCCAGTATGAGATTGATGGAAGGATTCCAATTTGGCACATCTGTAGAATTATGATACAACAGAGGGGACAGGGATCCTGTGAGTGTTTGTCCTCCCCAGTGCGGAGAAGGCAATCCTGTGGGTTGCGTCAGACTAGAATAACTCAAGGGTAGGGAGCTATTTATCCTCAAGCTGTAGCTCTCCTGAAAAAGCGAAGGAACATAATCATTGGCTAAGATCTCGAGCAGTTTTTCACCAGAAAAGATAAAATAAACCAAATAAATTACTTGTGATATAAGTTCATAAAAAGTACTTGATTAAACCTAAAGTCCATGTTAACTTTTTTCAATGATTCTAACATATATCCTGACATAGAATTTAATACTTAGTGGTAATTAGAGAGCAATAATCAGGGAGTAAGAGGCCAGACAGTTGTAACATATTTCAGAGTTAGATAGTCTGGGTCGTATGCGTTTCAGCCCTTTCCCCCATCTTAAAACAGAGGTACTAATTCTTGGGTTACTCTAAGATTAGTACAATAATGATTGTAGAATTGCTTTATATCTGTAAACTATTGTCCAGGTAGTGATGTCATTATGGTTTTGGTGGATCCCTATGCAGGTACATACATTGGCTGAATATCCTAGGTCAGATTAAAATATTCTATTAATAGAATTTGTTAATAGTGGGCCACATGATAGGAAACCCATGCAGAAGCAAGCTCCGTTTTTAGCAATGTTAAGTAGAGTAAGATGAATAAAATGAAACATAATGATAATAGCAACAAACTACATTTGAAAGCTTACTGGTTCCAAGCTCTGTGCTAAGCACTTTATATACATCATCTCATTTAATTCTCATAACATGTTCATAAAGTAGCTATTATTCTTTCTGTTGATAAGAAACTGACAGATCAATGGAGATATTTTCCAGTACAACTACTTCTCAAAATGTCTCAGTTTTGCCATGTAACTTTGGTGTAAACTTGACCGTCTAAAAATGATATTATGAATTATATTTAATGTTTATTACACCAGCTAATTTCACTACGATGCTGAGAATCATCCCTGTTACACACTGTAGGGGCACGCTGACGATGAGGGCTCAGCAGCCGTCCTGTGTGAGGGTTCTTTTGTCATTCTTCCTGTGAAAAGTCTCAGGTGGTTCATATTCCACTGTCCTGGCTGGTCTCTGCTGGCTGTCCGCATTCCCCCATTTCCATTTTCTACCCTTCACTGCCTTCCTCTGTGCCTGGGAGGCTAACCCTGTGGACTGCATCATCTAGGAGCTCCTGGCTGCCTTCTCCTTGGGCACAGCTGGTGGGAGACTCTACTGGAAGTCAGAAGGTAGGAGGAGAGAATAGTTGGGGTTTTTTTCCCTACTCCTTTCTTGCTTTGGTGATGCTTATCTGTCAATAGCTGTGACTCATTCTGTCTGAGTAGCTGGAGCTCCTCCACACCTCCAGCTTTCACTGGGGTCCAGGACAGTATTTCCTCACCTTGCCCATCAGCCCTAAAGGAGGTAATGGTTTCCTGCTAGTGCTAATGTTAGGATGCAACAACATCCCTCATATATTCCCTTAACCCGTACCTCTACAAGTAGTGCCTTCATTCAAGTCTCTTTATCTGAACCATCTAAAATAAATTTGGTTTTCTAAGGGATTTGCACTGATACACTCATTAAATATTAAAAGTAATCTATGTATTCTGGCATTAAGTGATTACTTAAATCTCTATTGAAGGGTTCTGGGTAACTGCCCCATCCTAGCCTTGAAACCCAGGAAAGATCGCTCTCAACATCTATTTGCTTGGAAGAGAACGTAAGAGTGTGTTGATTAATTCTGATCTGAATAAGTCAAAGAATAGTTTGGGGATAGTATTAGTCAAGAATTATGGGTCTTCTATTAAGATATTTATATTTTTAAAGCTCTGCTATTATCCATAATACATAAAGAGCTACTATGAATCAAAAAGAAAAATAACCCAATTTTAAAATGGACATTTCTCAGAAGAAAAAATATGCATGACTGATAAACAATAAAAAAGGTGCTTGAGGGGTATTCAGGATCACTAGCAATTAACAGCCTCTGGTGGCTCTGCTGCAGACTCTGTCATGTTGTGATCTGCACTGGTAATGAGAGTAGCAAGGACTCAGAGAGACCCAGGAAATCTAGAAATGGACCACATTAAAATTATAACTAAATTATAGAACAATCAACCTGCAGAACCATCTGAAGTCTAGCTGAATAAAAGTCCTGTAACTAAGGATATAAAGAAAAAACAATGTCGAGACTGGTAGGAGGGGTGGAGATGCAAAATGGACTAGCCCCACACCCACATGTGGTGGTTGAGAGTTGGGAGAGATATCTCAGCTGCAGAGGTTTGTCTTGAGGAGTGAGGGGTCCCAGCCCCACACTAAGCTTCCCAGCCCAGAATACCAGTGCTAAGAAGAAAAGTCCCTACAACATCTGGCTGTGAAAATCAGTGGGGATTCTGTCCCTCCAAGTGAGAAGGAAGGTGGCTGGAAACCCAGGCATTTGTTAAATGGCCTGCACTCAGGCTTACTCACTTGCAGGCATTCACCCTGGGCTCCAGCAAAGGGACAATGGCTTGGGAGGTGCTGGAGACATACAGGGAAAGACTGAGTTGTGTGGCTCCGGGCAAGAGCTGGAGGGATAGCCACCATTGTCCCTGTGTTGAGCCCTCTCCGCAACATGGCCAAATCTAAATCTGCATTTGCCTGGTGAACTCTGCTGATGACTCCCTGGGACCTCACCCCACTCATCTCGAACACAGATAGCTGGAGGCTCTTTTGGGTGGGAAGCCAGCCCCAGACTGCACTGCAGTCTTTCTTGGATAATTCTCAGGGGTCTGTGTGTCCCAGGTGGGTGGTAGCTGGCCTCAGTATGCTCTGTGCCTCAGGATCAACACTGGTGCCAAATCTGAATCTTCATTAACCTGGTGAATATCACTTGCCCCACCCTGATGACTCTCTGAAATCTTGCCTCACCCAATTTGTATACTGCTGAAGCTCTTTCAGAGGCTGAGCCTTATGAGTAGCCAGCAGGTGGTGATAAGACTTGGGGTATCCTGGGCTTTGTGCTGAGATACCCCAGGTCTGGTACTGATGGTAGCTGGCCTTGGTTTGAAGTGTGGCCTCTCCCACATGTCTCCAGGTCCAGCACAAGAAACAACCAACTGTGGATTACTTTGTAGCTCCTACCAGGTAGCCCCAGGCTGGTCACAGGCAGTGGCTGACATTGGCCTGCACTGGAGCTCCTTTCAAGAGGCCTCAGAACCAACACACCCAGTGGCTGGCTTCAGACCACAACAGAGCATCACCCAATTAGCCCCAAAAGCGGGATACCCAAAGAGTGATCTTGGCAGGCACCAGAGCCCACTAAGGTGAATCCTGCTCCCTGCTGTCAGCCCCCCCACAGCAGCTTGTACACTGT
>NW_017731403.1:3638174-3639287 GCF_001890085.2 Hipposideros armiger
AGACCAGAAGTAAGGTCTCCATTTCCAAGCTGCAATCATCCTGACTATCAGAACACATTTTTTACTAATTATATTATTACTAGACTTGCACTTTTGGAGCTGGAGGGGACTTTAGGGAGGATTTAGCCTAACCTCATCACTGTACAGATCAGAAAACTGACTCTCCTAGTCGCCCAAGGACACAAAACTGACTTCAGGCAAAGCTGGGGCTTGAGAGCCAGTCTTGGCTCCCAGATGCTCTTGCCTCATCCTTCAGGCCTCAGACCTTCCGGCCTCCACCTTTGAGCTATGGATTCTGTGACTATTTGTTTCAGTTTCAATAATGGAAGTTTAAAGGCTTACCCTTTGCTTAAAATGTCAGGGCACTGGCAGATGATTTAAAAAAAGAAGAAAAGAAAATGTCAGAGGCAAAGGCCAGCACATGAAACCAGCTATAGTACAGGGGCAGGGAAAACACAGGACACAACCGCCAGTCAGCAGCACCGCCTCGCCTGTGACTGACAAGCTCAACAGTCAGAGCGATGAGCCCTGAACAGCTCAGGGCCGGGGCTTCATGGGTTCAGCGGTAACCTGAGGGATGCTCTCCCACCCTCCGCCCATACACTCAGAAGCAAAATCTACAAGCCAGCCTGGGTGGGGCAGGTAAAAGGAATCATAAAGGAAAGAGATTCTTTATATAGAATACATATTTCTACATCTGCCACCCCACCCCCTAATTTTACAAATATTGCATGCTTTGTTGAAAAGATTAGAAAAAAACAGCTATGCATAAAGACAATAATAAAACCACTCTGATAATAAGTTACATCATTTTTTGTATTTACCTTTCCAGGATTTTTCTTATACACATATGTGTATATTTTTACGAAAATAGAATCATATGGTACAATCTGATTTTCAGCCTGCTTTTTTCACTTACTATATTGTGAACAGATTTCTGTGTTAGCATGTTAATGAATATACATACTCCTACACCGCTGTGTATAAAAGCAGCATGGGGCCAGCCGAGTGGCACATTGGTTAAGACTTGGCTTGGAACACCAGCTCTGAGCAGCAGGGCCCCGGTTCAGATCCCACATTAGGGCCAGTGACACTGCGCCCTCTACAGCTAAG
>NW_017731403.1:3639587-3641272 GCF_001890085.2 Hipposideros armiger
TGTGTGTGTGTGTGTGTGTGTGTGTGTGTGTGTGTGTGTGTGTGTGTGTGTGTGTGTGTATGGCCTGCTTAAAGCCATGGTAAAAACCACAGATATATCTATCACTTTGTGCTTTACATAGGTTAATTTATTTACTTGTAGACGCTCAAAATACAGGTACTATTATTATCCCCATTTTACAAATGAGGAAACTTACCCAAGGTCACATACCTAGCATGTGTCAGAGTCAAGATTCAATCCAGGCAATCGGGCTCAAGCCTGTGTTCCTGACCACCACACTTCCAATAATGGTTTCACTTATTTGGTTTCACACACTGGCTCCTTAGTTACATAACCTGGGAGGGCCTATAGGAACATCCAATCCTAGAAAGAAAAATCTTATTATGACAGATGTGAAGTCCACAGGTTTTTTTTTCTTTTCCTTTCTTTTTTTAATTGGGGAATTGGGGTGAGGAACAGTGTTGGGGAATTGGGGAAGGGGCCCAGCCAAGTTGTTGTTCTTCAATCTTAGTTGTGGAGGGCTGCCCTTCAGCAGCTCGTGGCCTCTAAGCTGAAGGTGCTGTGTTCAATCTTAGCTGTGGATGGGCGTAGCCACCATCCAATGTGGGAGTCAAACCAGCAGCCTTGTTGTTAAGAGCATGCACTCTATCCATGGAGCCATCTGGGCAGCAGCTCAGCTCAAGGTGCCGAGTTCAGTCTTAGTTGTGCATGGGCATAGTCCACCATCGGACAGGCAGTCTTGTTGTTAGAAGCACATGCTCTCACCAGCTGAGCCATCCTGCCACCTGTTGGCAGCTCGATGGCAGCTCAGCTTGGGCGCAGCATCACTGGCCCATGTGGGAATCGAGCCAGAGGCCCTGTTGCTCAGAGCTAGCACTCTTAAGCTAACTCAACCAATTGAGCCACTCGGCCGGCACCACAGGTTTCTTTACTTTCCCATCAAGTCACCTGTAAGTTCATTACAAAGTCAGATAACCATCCATCCAGCTATTTTCTCTCTGGTTTTCTCTATCTTTTCTCCACTGTTCCCCCATCTTTTCCTACCTTTTCTGCCCTTCCTGCAGGGTAGAGCCCCATAAAAAAAGGTCCCTGGAGGAGGCTTAAACCCTTCAGAGTGAAATAGCTACAAAAATAACATACCTTTCTTTTATTACTATTGATACCTGTCAGACAGAACAGTCGCTTTCCTCCATTTTACCAGACATCCTCCCAGGAAGGGCTGGGAGGGGGCCTTGGGGAGGAAGGAAAGGAGGGGGTATGGGGGGGAAAGAAAACCCCCATCCTGCCACAACACAGAGCCTCGGATTTTGCTCTGCTTTGATGCTAACATCTGTGATTCTCCCTGGTTCGTTCTGAAGTTTGGGGGTGGGGTAGGGAGGACAGTGTGAGCGGTGCCGGGCCTCCAAGCTATGGCATGGCTCTAAGAATCTGTAGATGAGGAGCCTAGAATGGACACCTCTATTTCCTGCCACTCCAAGAAATAAGTAGTGATCTTAGGTGAGGCTCTTGTTAGAGCTGACTGGCTGAAGGTTTGTGTAAGGCAAACTCAGGGTCTCTTTCTCTGCTTTGATATTTCTTCTAAATGTAATTTCTCATGTGATAAAGTTGTCTGGACTTTCCAATGGGTCTGCGATCATCGGATTGAACTGCTGAGGTAATATATATATATATATATATATATATAT
>NW_017731403.1:3641453-3655593 GCF_001890085.2 Hipposideros armiger
GAAATTAGAAAATAAACATTTATGATGCCAGTCCCATTTTTTGTTATTAGATTTAATAGACACTATTCAATTGCTAAAAAACTTCCTGCATACATACTCTCAATTCCTGTGCTTATCTTGCCGTGGTCCGGTAACAGTTTGCAAACCTACCTCGCCTGGTCCTTGGACTACACTTTGAACAGCACTGATCTAGTTTATTCATTTCTTCTCTGTCTGGGAAATTTAATACATTTGTTCATTCAGCCTCTGAATAAAAATTTATTAAGCACCTGTTATAGACCAGGCATATAGGTTGATCCTGACTTTCTCAGAATTTCTGTAACACCATGATTATGTGTTTTCATTATATAATTACATTGCAACAGTCATGTAATACATCAATATAATGTGGTATTCATTGTAATAACATTGAAAAGAAAAATTGTCCCGGATCTGATCTAGGGCAGACCGTTTCTGTGTGTGATATAATTCAAAACCTCTTTCTGGGAAGGAAATCAGTGCTCCTAATAAAATGCCTATCCAATTTTTGGATGAATTGAAATGTGATTAAGACTTGTTCTGGGAAACCAGTCACCCTCGCACCACTCTTAGTTCTTTCTCAGTTGACTGTCAGGCAACTGTCTAGTTGACCTTTACCCAGACATTCTTTTCTTTCACATCTAGTCTAATATTAATAATCTAGCCAATCCTATCAAGTGTGAATCTTTAAATTGGATCCCTGGAGGCCCCTTTCCTTGAAGAAAGGCCTCAATACAGTTTGACACACGATCATATCTAAAGAGGAAGGAAGAAATAATTCTGATGGGTTGGTGGAGTTGGTTGGAGCTTTGTAATATTTCTGAGTCTCAGTTTTTTCATCTATGAAATGGAGAGAATAAAACCTCAGGAGGTGGTTGTGAGAATTAGGTGAGATATTGAATGGAAAGGACTTGAGACGTAATCAGTGCACTGTAAATGTTTACCATTATTATGAGGATGACTGTGGACTCCTGGTCTCCTTGAGGTCAAAGGCCCTCTAGTAGCAGGTTCCTGCTTTGCTCCAAATCAAGCTCTGGGCTTTAGCTTGGTCTCATAGCAACGAGACTAGAAGGAGCAGACCCACCACAGGTCTCAGGAAAGGGTGTGAATGTGGCCACAGGAGCCCACTCCTCAGGGAGAAGAGGGGACTGCCTGAAGCGAGTAAGTCTGCTGGGCTTGATCGTGGGGTAACACTGGTGCTTCCCATACTTTCAAAGCTCCTTTTAAGGTAGGGAGGAGGGAGTTAAGCTAGAATGAGTTTGGGGCTGATTCTGGCCAACAGACTTATGGTGGAGCCTGGGCCACAGCAGGTGTGAGATCTGGAACCCTGCCAAGCCTGTGCTCACCCCACAGCTGTGGGAGAAGGCAAAGCTCTCCTGTGGTTTCAATTCTGTGGCTGTTACTCTGGTACTGTTTATGGGTTGTCCTTTTTTACAACTTTTCTCTTAGCTTGGAGGGAGGCTGCTGTATTCTCTCTGGTTCTGTTTTCTTCTTTCTGCTGTTGGTAGAAGAAGCACATTTATCGAGTGCTTTTTCTGAGAAAGTGAAGTCCCTGTGTAAGAGGCTCTGGGAAAGCTGTGAGGGAGAGATGGAGAAGAGTGGAGGCAGAGGGAGGAGGGGAGGTGGGAGTCTGGCCAATGTTCCCACCCATATTATGTTGTGGAGACTTACAAACTAACAATTCTCTGCCATGGTCTCCCTACGGTAAGGGAAGAGGTGGAGGCAGGAGAAGAGAAAGTGCAGAATGTTAGGCAGGTGGTATAGCGCTGTCAGCCTGCAGGGCACCTTCACGAGAATTAGAAAATGGCGCCTGCTCTGGGTGCACACGACCCCATGCCAGCCCACAGAGCTCGGCAGGTGCAGCACAGGCCAAGTTTCAGTCTCCACTCTTCTCTCTGCCTAGAGCCTTGTTCAGTGAACAAGCCTGCACCACTGTGACCAGCAGATCTTGAAAGGGGAAGACCAGTCCCAAATGCTGTGGAAGATGAGGCCTCACAAGGTACTGAGATAAGTGAAGAGGTAAAAACCTGTCCTTGGTTATGGCTACACTGTCTGGTGAGTGGATAGGTACAGTCCATTTCCAGAGATAAAGCTTTATTACTGGGCAATCACTTTTACGGATCAAGTACAACTCGGTACTTTCTCCAGTAAGGCATCAGTCAAACCCTGCATAACCTAGTTCACCCTCTCCTCTTCCACCATACTTGGACTCTGTCCCTCTTTCTTTTCCTGCATTTCTTCCTTTGGGCTCCCCAGGAAGCGGCTCCCTGAACTTCAGAATGAAATTTCTAACCCCAACCTTTCTGCTGCTAATATTCATTACTTCATATAGGAAAACTCTGATGCCGTATTCTACTAAAAGAATCTTGTTTTCTTTTTTCCCTTTCTTATCAAATGACACCTCTTTTAGAAAAAACAGGAAGAAGAAGACATGAGGGTAAGGGAACATGAAAGTGGAGAAAATCCTGCCTAGTCACATGCAGTTTTTTGCTTTAGTTCACTTTTTTCCCCCTTTGGGGAGAATGTCTAAAACTTTCATCAGATTCTCAAAAGAGTCCATCACCCTAAAATTTCAAGAGCCGCTGCTATAAAATAATTCAGAAAATTCAATCAAAAAGGGCATAGAAAGTTCAGGGAGGGTTTATTAAATTGATTTTATCCCACTGTCTGATTTTCGGTGGATTATCTAATTTCTTTTAGACCATGGGCATGAATACTGCTGCTTATTACCCCAGCTGGCTTGGAGGGCTCCCAGAATCACATTATTCTAACTGCCATCTAGCAGGCATTTTCAGCCCTTCACTCTCCATTATGTGACCAGAGTTGTACTTGTAAAGCACATCTTTCATTATATCTCCACCAAACTGCAAGCAGCTCACTCATTGGGGTTAAACTCTGTCTGACCCACCCAACCTGTCTGACTTTATCTTGCCCTGCTGTCTAGCCAGCCCTCCATGACAGCCAGGCTGGTCAACATACTACCCACCATGTGGCCAGCTGCCTCCAGGCTATGACTCATAACATCCTGCCACCCCTTTCTAGAGATCCTTCCAGTTGTTTAAGGCCAGCTTTTCTGAAGCGGGGAGCCCTGCTTCTGTGTTCCCACAGCAGCCCGTTTTCCCCATCACAGACCCCATGATTATGTGCTGTTAACTCTTGCCTGCCCTGTCCATTTCTCTCAGTGGCCTGTGAGTTTTTTTCAGAACAGTGCCTGTGTCTGGCAACTTTCTCAGTGTTGCCTGGAACTTAGCATGTGATTAATAAATGTTGGATAAATGAAGACTTCACTGACAATGGTAGTGCATTTTGATCCTGTATTCCCCCAAACTTCTATTACATTTATTGTTTCTGCCAGTGACTGATGATTAGAATTATTGGGAGTTCTTAAAAAACACAGATTCTAAGAGCTCTATTACAGCTCACTGTATCAGAATCTAGAGGACTGGGATCCAGAATCTATATTTTTTTACAAATTTCCCCAGGTGATTCTGATATAAAGTTTGCTTTATATCTACAGTTCTCAAACTTTTTGGTCTTGGGACCACTTTATACACTTAAAAATCACTGAAAAAAAACTAAAGTTTTTGTTGATGTAAGTTGTAGCTATTAATATTAACCAAATTAAAATTACAACAGATAAACTACTTATATGACAAAATATTTAGATATCAATTCATTTAAAGTAACAACTCATTAAATGTCAGCATAAATAATACATTCTTAAATGAAAACTGTATCTTCCTAAACAAAAATTTTTTGTGAGAAAAGTGCCATTGATTTATATTTTTGCAAATTACTTTAATGTCTAAGAATAAATGATAGCTGGATCTCATATCTGCTTCTGCATTCAATCTGGTATGATTTGCAATGTGTAGTTTTAGATGCAATATATGAAGAAAATTTGGCTTCACACATGTATGTAGTTAGAACATAGAGAAGTATTTTGATAGCCTTTTCAGATAATTGTGGATATTTTCTCTGATAGTACGACGTTATAGTTTCTTACAGGTTAATTGTAATGTGGAATCTGAAACCCCATCAATGAACTTTTTGAAGTCTGTTCACTTGTAGACAATGAGTGAAATAGAAAAGTAAGGCCATAGTATTATTGTGAAAATAGTTTTGACCTCATGGTCTCCTGAAAGAGCCTTGGAGAGCCCCAGGGGTTCCTGGATCACACTTTGAGAAACACTGCTATATTCCACAACATTTAGCACTTATATCTTGTTCTCAGATAGTTTGATATTCATTCATTCAACACATATTTTTTGAGTGCTATGTGCCAGGCAGGGTTCTTAGCATTGGGTTTCTAAATGTAACGGATCCACAACCAAATTGTATTGAAGACTGAAGTCCCAATTTCAGGGTTGTCTCTCGAGACCCAGCTTCAGGGTTGCTGCTAAGCCATTTGGCTTTTTTTGTATAAATTAGAAAGTCATTTCCTCTGAAGAGACACATTTCATGGGCACACACCTATGCTAGCAGAGTCCCCCTCCTTTAGGTGGACATGACCTTGCACTGAACACAGAGCTTGGTGAGAGGAGCCTGTGCAGAATTGTGGCCACCACTCACTGATTGGCTGAGCACTTTTATGCAGTAAACAACTTATGCAACTGCTCATGGTAGCCTTACGTATTTTATATTTCTCTTGTTCTCTAAGATAGCGAGCCTCAGGGCCAGAATTGGAACCCAGATAATGAGGCTTCAGAAGGCTCCAGTAAGTCTGTGACCTTAACCACTACATTATGCAATTCCTGAAGCATAGTACACTCTCACAAAGTAGCAGAGATGTGGGTACTAGTTGATAATATTACATCTACTTAGATTTCACAGGTTTCTCTTAACAGATTTATACAGATTCAGTAAACTTAGTGCTTCCTGAAGACAACAAAAAAGCTAAGTTGAGAAGAACTGAACTTACTTCATAGAGCGACCTATACACAGTTAACTTGAGCACAAATATATATTCAACAACTATAAAGAATGCTGGTCCACTTTGGTGTTAACTAACAAAACTTTCTCACTGGGGTATTGATGGACCACTCAGCCAAGTGACAGCATTATCTGGGCACTGACCTTGTCTTCAACTGTGTCAAACATTACTGATATACAAGTGGCTAAGAACTAAGAATTGCCCACTGGATTTATTAATGCGGTAGTGACCTTATCAAGAGCAGTTTTAGCTGAAGGGCATTGGCAAAATCTTGATTGGAATATGTTCCATAGAGACTGTTCAGTTAGGGCCTAACTGAATGTAAAAGAATGGGGCCTTCATCAGCTATATTTCTATAGATCTCTTTATTTCATTTAGTTATACTTCATTCCTTTGCTACTGCATGAGTCTGTGCATGCAGTTCTGCAGATATCTTGGCTGTCGTTGCCGTCAAATGGGGGTGAACACATTCTTGGCAGCAGAGTGATGACTACTTGGAATGTGGTGAGCTGAGAAAGCTGGGGTCTAGAAGGAGTTTGTCACCATTTAATTCAAGCTCACAGCTGCAGCCCTTCCGGCACCTGTGTGTGCAGAGCTCTGTGAAAATGGGCAACCCAGCAAGTACAGGCAGCTTGACCATGACCCGACGGCCTGAGGATGTGGTTGGTGTGACGTGGGGGAGAGTGTGAAACAGGAAGGGAAAGAGGTGAATTTTTCAATGCCTCCAAGAGCTACCTGAACAGAGGTTAAAGCTCTGCAGGAGGGACCAGGAGGAAAGTAAACGAGGCCTGGCAAAATCAGGCTTGACTCTTTGCTTTCCCTGGGACAGTGTCTTCAATTATGAAAGGAGGGGACTGGTCTTTATGACCATGAATGTCCCTTTGGTATCCTGCACTAGTATCACAGGGCTGCAAGTTCCTTGGATTGAGAGCAATTTAAAAACAAAAAACAAAACCTTTTTTTGTTGCTGTTTTGCTTTTCTTCTCAACATGTAGGGAAGAGTGTTTAAGTTCTTTCTTGGCTATTTGTTAGCTGTGCAAGTGAAGACAAATTATGTAGCTTCTCCAAAACCCTATTTTCTAACTTATAAATTAGGGATAACACAAATACCTTTCCTATGAGTTTTTGTGGGGATCGAGTGAGATAAATGAGTGTTAAGAGCTTAGCCTTGGGTCTGGCATATAGTAGGCATTCATTAGCTGCTTTCACCACAATTACTATGACCACCACCACCTGTGAAGTAGGACAAGTCAAAAAGAATCAGTCCATTTTACAGACAGGGAAACCAGAGTCCATATTCAGCTGGCAAGATACAGGAGAACTGAGCCCCATCTAGCTCATCAATTAACCTGTCTTCAGTCAATAGCCCCCTCCCTCCATTGTAAATATAAACACAAAAGCATCTAAACTCTCCTTTGGACGAATATCAGAGTGGACGAAGGGGCTTCTACTGAGTGGTAGCACCCAACAAGAGGGAGATGATCCTTTCCGCATGCAGCCAGAGAAGGACATGCCAGAAGGTGAGCATGACTCCAACACTGGGAAGGAATGTTTCGTCAGGCAACATGGAGCTGGGGAGAACCGAGGTTATGCTGTTCTACCTGGTTGGCTGAGCACAGAATCCTGCCCGCAGGGCAGAATAATTGGGGAGGATGAAACCTTTGTTTATTTCCCCTGATATAGCCTGATCTGGAGTTAGAAGTGTTGGAACTGTGTTTTGTTTTGTATGATTTTTAACAGCAAGGAGGGAAGGATGTGAGTGTGGGAGTGAGTGAGGGGTAAACTCTGAGTGTAAGCATTCAGACAGCAGGTTTTAAGAGAATAAATTTTTTGCTTATAAAATAGCTCATTCTTATGTCTACCAATAAAACATACTGATGCTTGATTAAATTTATTGATGAATACCAATAAAATATTTTGATTCACTTTGAGTAATGCCCTACAAATACTCTTTTTATGATACTGTGGTATAATGATCTACATTTTCCAAATTTTAAAATTATAGTATACTTATTAACAATTTTATTAAAATCCTATAAACTTGAAATGGCAACTATTTATATTACCTAATATTTTCTCCCAATCATTTTCAACATGTAGTTATATGTTTTTGGAATTGCAATTAATGTGGTATATGTATTTTTTTCACTTAACATTATTTTTGAACAAATTTCCATGTTTCCCATGGTGATATTGATTTTATGGCTAAATATCCCATTGAATGAACAGAGACTATAAATATCTATGTGATTTTTGCTTTTATATTATTTCTCTGGGCTATCTTCAGAGGATGTTTATACCTTGATCAGAAGGTATAAATATTTTATAATTCTTATAAATGTTATTGAACACTCAGCAAATTGACATTGTTTTGGTTCCTCTCAGTTCTTACTAGACTATTTCTAGAATAATAGTCTCCTTTAAAGTTAGCTTTGACTGATAATTTACTAGAACAATGTAAAGATTAGAAATAATTCTTACTGGGGAAAAGGACTAAAGTAACATTATTGAATGTCTATCAGGGGGCAGTTTTCATCTATCTAGGCAGTATGCATGGATTTATTTAGTAAATGAGAAATACGGGATTTAAACTCTGGCAATGTAGCTCCAGAGTTTAAGTACTAAATCACTATGCTGTTGTCTCAAACCTAACTCAATTCTTAAAGAATCCTCTGAGGTATGTGTACTTAACCCCATTTTACAGAGAAAACTGAAGCTGAGAGGGGTTAAATCAAGAGCTCAAACTGAAGTACATATGGGGAGTCAGCGTAAGAAATTTTCTCCCCCACTGTCTCATTTTGCTTAAAATATATGGCTCTTTCAATCCCTAGTAATAATCATGGTTTTAAGACCTATTTTAGTTTACTCTTAACCCAATGATGAGAAAAACAACAGCTCAGGAATGATAATTAATGTCAACTATCACTCAGCTATTGCGTCAGAGAGACAATGGTGACAGAAACAGTGGGGAGCTGCAAAATTCATGCCTCATCTCAAGGGGCTGCTCACCCCAGCCAAGTATTACCATGAAGGACAGCAGGCCCAACATGGCCAGGTGTACCAGTTAGCTATTGCTACGAAACAAACTCAGAACTCAGCAGCTTAACCTCCCTGGCGGTCTGATTATGTCAGTAATTTTGTACCCAAAGCGGTACATTGTTTTGCATGGAAATTTGTTGTTTTATATTGTAGGCCTGTAATTCTTAGGAATTACTCACTTAAATCTGTCCAAACAAGAGTCTAGTAGGCATCTCAGGTATGATAAAGTTTGAAACACAAAATCATAAATTATAATATAATAAATAATTATAAAAAATAGGGGTTACCGCTTCTGGCAGTGAAAATTAACCCCGAGTCACACTCAGGGTTACCACCAGGGTAGTTAAAACACTACGCATTTATTATTGTCTCTAATCTGTGGATCAGGTGGGTGGTTCTAGTCTGGGTGGATTCACTCATGCATGTATGGTCAGCTGGTGGGATAGTTGTGGGTTAACTTTGTTAATATTGGCTAGGTTCTGTCACATGTCTTGGGCCTTGGCTGGGACAACTGAGACAACTTGTCTTTGTTGGATAAGGTCTCACAACTTCCAGCAGTCTAGCCCAAGCTTATTCACAGGGGGTCCTCGCAGATTTCCAAGAAAGGAAGAGAGGCATACAAGGCCTCGTAGGTCTAGGCTCAGAGCTGGCACACTGTCATTTCTGTCATATCCTATTGGCCAAGGCAAGTCACAAGGCTGATCCAGGGGAAAAGGGTAGGGGTGTAGACTCCAACCCTTTATGGGAAGAATTGCAGGGTAACATTGCAAAGTGTGTGGACAAAGGGAGAGTGAAGAGTTGAGACCACTTTGCAATCAATCTACTACATCATCTTCCAAATTGTCAGAAGAAACTAGAAATCCAGATCTTTATGTAAAATCTCCTGAGTTTTAAGTATCCTCTGATACTTACACTTTTTAGACAGTGGTGGGCCACCACTCTGTGGGTCAAACGGATCATGTCTGAGCTGGATGTGGTTTGTGGGCTAGCTAGCCATTTGTAATCTCTCGTTAAATAATTTATTCATGTTTCCGAGGTTACTGGCAGAGAAGATTTGAACCTGGGGCTGTCTGGACTCTGGATCCAAATCCATTCAACAAACATTTGCATGCCTTCCAAGTGCAAGGCTTTGACAAACGAAGATAAATAAAGCAAAATTCCTCCCCTCAAGAGGTTTCCAGTCATAAGTGGGGGACAGTATGTAAACATTTAATTCATGTGATTTAACGCTACACATGTGATTACGGGAACACTTCTTACTCACTCCTGATGCTTTCTTCCTGTGAAGGGCATTTGATTTTATAACTCTGGGTCTCTCTCTTTCTCTCTCTGCCCTTTTATACATTCCACACCTTGGAAGAAGTGACTGATTTCATTGGTACATTAAAGTAAAACAACTGGGTATGTTTAGCTCAGTTCTTGTCTGTCTTCTCTTGGGCCAGGTCTGGTCAGGAAGAGCGCACATTGTCCTCTGACCCTTCGTGTTGAAAGCCCTCCCAGAGCTGGTCCCTCTGCACGGACCTCCTTCTACCCCATGTCCCTTGGTGAGCATTGCTGAGAATGGCTGGGAAAGCCACCTGATTCTGGGCTCAGGCCACATTAAGCAAGGTCACATTAAGCTATGTCTTCCTACTAGCTTTATCAGTAACAAAAGGAACGTCTTGGCCTCCAGCTTCTCTTCTATTTTATTTCTTAACGTGTTCAGGACCTGGATAGGGAAGAGAAATGTTATTTAGTCAGAGGTCTCAATGGTGCTGTGATTATGATTAGAGTATATATGAGATATATATATATATATATAATCAATATATATATATATATACACACATATACACACACACATACATATATATATATATATATATACATTCTATAGGCTTATATGCATATATATAGACTTATATACATATACACACATACATATGTGGCACTGTGAGGGCGCTAACTGTTCATATCCTTCAACAGGCTGTCTCCCAGAATTCAACCTTGAGTTTGAGTGCACCTAGGTGGGGCTGTGAATCTTATATTCAAGCAAAGGAAACAGAAATGTTCTTAACCCAAATAAACGCTGGCATTGAAAACACGAAGCAGCACTTCCTATCACATTACAAAATTACCCCTTGTATTTTGACACATACTTTTCCTTTTACGAGTCTCTCTAGCTATCATCTGCTCTGATCCCACTCTAGCTTCTGTTCCAACGTTGTGGTGTCTGTTCTTTCATAAACTAAGGGCCTATGTTTCCCAGGAAAAAATAAGCTTGATTTCGAAGGACTCTTTAGGCTGCCTTCTGGGTCTCCGAATTTTGTGAGTTTATTCCCCCAAAGGGCCCTGAGCACTAGCTGGGTGGACGCTGTGCTCGGTGCTGGGAAAATAATGGAATGTGAAGCTGCACTCCTGCCCTCAGGAGCTGCCATCTCTGAGGACAATATGAAGCCTAGAGAGGAAGTGAGTGCCCTAATTATGCTAGGGCTCAGGGCGGCGGAAGGCTTTAGTTCCTGGGGTTTGTAGTAAGAGGCTAAGAAAGAAAAGTCAATGAGTGGCCCTCTCATGTTTCCTGACAAGGTTCTTATCTCACAGCATTTGGTTTTTTTCCTGGTAGAGCTCCGTGTCTGTTGTGCTATAAAGACAGAGTAGGAGGAACTATCGAATGCTGTATATATTTTCCACCTGTCAAACGTGAGTGGCAGGTTGTCAGGTTGTACAGGTTGGGGAACCCATCTTCCTTATGACCCACAGCTAGAAGCTCACCCACTTGCTCTCTTTATTTCTCTTTGCTTTTCCTCCTCCCTATGTGCTGCAGCCGAGATGAGTAGGAACTTAGCCCGATGGAAGGAATTGTATTTCTCTTTAGCAGTTTGGCAAGATAATCTTGAGAGGGAAGCCACATCAAAAAAAGGAAGCTGCTGCCACCATTAGGTATCTGCAGTACATATGAGTCAGTCAGAGCCCTCGTTTCCATGAGGCGCCTGTAGCAAGCTTAAGGACAGTTAATATTTTCCATTCCCAAAGGCATCCGTGACCATTTTACAGTATATGTGTAACAGTCCCCATGACACAATATTACCCATGTCACCTCATGTTGACAAATCAATTCTGGGCCCAAAGTCAACTTTGGCCTAATCACCACTGTAACCATCTAGACCAGAGGACAATATCTGGGGAAGTAAAACCCATGGAGTCAGATAACCTGAATTTAAAACCATAAATGACCTTGGGCAAGTTATTAAACTTTGTAAATATCAGTTCTCTGCCCTGTAAAATAATAATTTTCTATTGGATGAGATAGTGATAGTACCCACCTCATAATGTAATTAAGTTTAAATGAGGTAATGCACTTAGTACCTGGGTGGGCCATATGGACACTCAGTAAAAAAAAAGTGGACCTTTTCATTTCTGGGGCCTCCTCAGTCTTGCTGGTGACGGCGAAATTAAAGGGATGAGAAGGTGCACCACTAGTCTGAACTTGGTTGCCCGCAGTGCACAGAATGCACTTTGCCTGCAGGGTGTTGAAATGTTTCCCAATCCAGAAAGGTTTTAGTAAATTGGATGCAGGCCGAAAATAAACCAGGGCACAGAGCTGCTAGTTTTCTCTCGTGCTGGAAGCAACAGGTGGGGGCAGGGCTCCTACTGCCTCCATACACCTGGATGGAGCAGGAAGAACCCAGGCAGGATTCCCCCACTTTTCGAAAATTCACATTACGTCCCTTCTCTTTTACAAAATACCTACATTAGTACCTTTTTTTGCTAACCGAAAGAAAGCCGAAGATTTCTGTGTTTGGCAGCAAGCGACATAGAAGCAGGGACACCGGAAGCAGCGAGAGTAGCGCCGCAAGCTTCTTCCCCAGGAACTACACTCAGCATCTCAGGTCAAGCCCCATTGCTCGGAACCGTCTGTGAGCATCTGCTTTCTCTCCCTTTATTTTGTGCATCCCTTAGCAAGATGTGTCCTAAGGTAATTGCTTCTTTGCTTCATGCCATTTCAGCTTAGGAAAGGCTTCATAGGAATGCTGTACTTTCGGGGGAAACTTGTATTTCAAATACATCAAGGTTAGGCGCCAACGGGAAGGAGAGTCCCAGAGGCATCTTGACGGGAAGGCTCTGAGAGCAAGTTGTTGGAGAAACGGCAAAAGGCAGAGAAAACTAAGAGTGGTAGTGGGAATGAAGAAGGTTTGACCCAAATCCTCACCCTCTGCCCATTTCCCCTCCTTTTCTCACCTCCTTGAAACTGGGTAGGAGAGGCTACCTGGCTGGAATGGGGCTGTTTTAGGAACATGAGGACAGCACATATCTGACCCTTCATTTAGACCCTGATCTACTTGGGGAGAGAACCTTCTCTCAAGAACGGGATGGACCCAAGAGTACACAGAAGTGCTCCCTGGAGCTCCTGCTCTAACAAAACATGGGGAGCGTCTCACGGGCTGGTGGCGGCCCTTGTGGGTGCTGGGGGAGGATGGAGCCAGTAACATTTGAGGGAAAGGAACACCTCTCCTCCTTCATTGATTTCGGCTGATTTTCCCTGTTGGACTCTAATAAAAGCCTTGGGAGTAGGTTGCCATGGTTATGCTGGTTTTAACAAGAAATTGGGGCTAAGTGGCTTCCCTCAGGCCATGCAGCTTTTAGTGGCTATGTTGATTTTTAACTTCTGATCCTGGGAGGTGCTGCTTTGCAAGGGGGGAAAGGATCACAGACGGGAGTGTCCTAGGAGACCACTGGGAGGTGGGTGAATTTAATTTGAAAGAATTTACACGTTATCCATAAACAAGTGGTAGAAAAGGGTGGTGGTCAAGTGAAAGGGCTTTAGAGTCAGATAATTTCATCTGAATCCCAGCTTTTTCATTACCATCTATGTGACCTTAAGCAAATGACCAAACCAACCTCTCGGAGAAATGGGAACTAACAGTATACCCTTCACAGAACAACAGCGTGAACTCACAGGGAGAAAAAATGGTGTGTGGCCCCCGGGAAGCTCCCAGGGTATCTTGGTTCACCAGGTCCTTTCACTCTTGTTATCTCAAGGGCTCCTAGAAGAAAGCCAGGCGTACCATGGTGAATGCCATCCTAATTTTCAAGAGGAAGTAGCTAAAGCAGAAGCTCAAAGACTTCTTTTGCTGGCCTTTAATACTGATGTGGACCTGCTTCTCTGACTTCATTTGCCTTCGCTGCCAAGCCCGGGCCGGCCTTCTACCGTCCCCCCTTTTTATGACAGGCTTCCCTGTCTTTTTTCATGAGATCAGCTCCTTCTCTTTCTTTGGGTGTCACAAAGGCCTCAGGAGGCCCTAGTTACTAGCTAATCTCTCTTACTTTATTTTTTTCTTTACAGGATTTACTATAATCTGAAATTATCTTGTTTATTGTCTTTAAACAACTCATCACATCCTGAAGTTATTGTGTTTATTATCAGCCTCCCCTGACTCAAACATAAGCTCTTGTGTCTCCTACTATGTTCCCTGATTTAACCTAATTTGGGGGGCCTTCTGGAGCCTGTGGATAGGATTTGAGCTCTATAAATTTGGATAAAAAAAAATTACATCTTTATTTTTACTAACACCTAACTGAAATTCAGCATTTCCTTCCATTGTGAATGTAAGCAACAAATCACAGTCATATTAACTGCACGAAGTGTGTACTTGGTCACACACTACCATTTTACAGGTATCTTGAAATATCACTTATGCTGATCACTAATATGAAGTTACAGTATTTTTTAGCCCCACTGCTAGATCTTGTTATTTCTTAATAAAGAAACATATGTTACTACATCACACTTTAAAAATATTTTGGTAACTATTTCAATACACTTGGTTTCTTTTATAATCCTCTGTATTTATTTTATGCATTTAAAAAGCATTTGCCTGCAACACAGTTCAACCCATAACATCCTGAAAGTCAGAAATGTTGGGTCAAGTCCCTCTCATGTTTCAAATCTCTCCTACCTCTTCTGCCATCTTATCTCTCTAAATCTTCTGCCTCCCTCCCTCTTCCACTTTTAAGGCCCCATGTGATTATATTGGATTTACCTGAATAATCCAGAATAATCTCCTACAGGGATAATCTCTTTACATTAAAGTCCTTAATTCTGCTTGTAAAGTCTTTCTTTCTTTCTTTCTTTCTTTCTTTCTTTCTTTCTTTCTTTCTTTCTTTCTTTCT
>NW_017731403.1:3655598-3667387 GCF_001890085.2 Hipposideros armiger
TCTCTCTCTCTCTCTCTCTCTCTCTCTCTCTCTCTCTCTCTCTCTCTCTCTCTCTCTCTTTCTTTCTTTCTTTTTTCCCCCCTATCACATAGCATATGCACAGGTTCCAAGGGTTAGGGCTTGAACATCTTTGGGCGTAGGCTTCATTCTGCCTACCATACCAGTGTTCACCATAATATTCTTTTCAACCATGTTTACAATATCTTGGGGGAAAAGAGTGAGTACAATAATATCTACCTTATGTAACCATAGACTTGTGGTGACTTTCAAGTGAAATAAGTAAACAATGATATAAAGTGGTATTTAAATAAAATTCATCATCCAAAAAAAAAAAGCATTAGCCTGAGAAAGGAGCCCATAAGTTTCACCAGATTGCCAATAAGGTTCATGGCAGAAAAAAGTTTATTTACCTGTGTGACCTGGAACAGTATGTAGTAAGAGCTTAATAAAAATATTATTGAATGAATGAATGAGTTAGATGAAAGGAGATAGAGAAGGAAACTGTGTCCTAGGCAGAGGAAACAACATTCAAAGGCTAGGAACTCTTCTAGAAACAGAAAAACTGTCTGGTGTGGTTTGAGCTTCAAGAGCTGGAGGAATGTTATAATCTGACACTAACAAGAAAGGCTGGTTGAACATCATCCCGGGGCAGTGGGAAGCCAATGGAAGGTATTACTCAGGGACAGGAATAATTATATTTGCATTTAAAAAAATCTCTGTGGCTGCTGAGAAGAGAGAAAAATGAAGAAAGCAAGTGTAGTCGCCAATTAAGAGGTGACTGTAGGTGGTTTGCAGTATTCTGGTGGCAGTGGATGTAGAAAAAGGTAAACACGTTTGAGAGCAATTTTGGAGATGACATAGACACCATGGGGGGACTGATTAGAAGTAGTGCTGCGGGAAAACAGGAAGTACAGAACAGTGCGGCTTTCCTGCCTGAGTTCCTGAGTGATGGTGAGGTGGGAAAGCAGTGGAAAGAGAGGGAGGTATAGGGGCAGGCCACAGGGCACTTGACGCTGCAGGTAAAAGTATTTTTATTTTGTTTTCTGCCTGGCTTTATTAAAATGCCTTAAAACTCAAATGATGGTTTGAGACCCCAGTTTTAGTTTTAGTTCTGCCACTAACTTACCTCAAGCACCTTTTTCAACTTCTGTTTTCTCATCTGGACAATGGAGCTACTGCTACTCCATCCAGAAAACCTCACATGTTGGAGTGACACCCTTTTCCCACCCACTTTCCTCAGGTCAAGTCAGAAATATTTGAGCCTATGACTTTGCCAAAGGTAGTGTTTCTTCTTTAAGCCTTGAAAAATATCTTGGGTCTCATATTAACATTATGATGAAATTAATAAATATTCTTATTAATAATAAAAGCTAATTCATATTGATCCCTCATTATATGTCACATATGAGTTTTTACTGTACATTGTTCCTTATAATTCCTCATGATAGCACTATGAAGTAGATAGCATTACCATACCCCGATTTACAGATAAGTAAACTGAGGTTTAGGTTTTAAGTAACTTCCTGAAGTCACATAGTTATAGGTGGTAGATATCAGAACTCATCTATTCTGTCTCTGGAATCTGTACTCTTAATCACAACATACTCCTGCCTCCTTGATTAATCACTGTTGTGGTCCAGGGGGTTCACCAGGGGTAGTTATCCTGACCCCTAAGACCTAGATTGAATTGGGTCATCCCTCCATTTCATATTCTGTGCAAAGTCCAGCCTTCCCTGAGATTTCTGTGAATTCAGAGTTGGGTGATCTTGCATTACCATGGTAATCTTTCACTCAGAGCCCTTCTGTGGAATTATTTTGGTTTATGGATTGCCAGCCTAAAAATCTAGGAGACAATCATTGAACATAAAGTGTTTATTTGGGATTTAAAGAATTGCAGTCCTGGAAGTACAGATTCAGGCAGAAGCCCAGTGTTCTCCCCATCCCAGGAGAGGGGCTCAGGATTTTTAAGGGAAAAAGGGAGGAAGATGAGGTAAGTTGTATTAAAGCAAAGTTTATTGGTGCTGGATGAGGTAAGGTTAAATACTTGTACTTCATAGATTAGCTTCAGATTAGGTCATCAGGCCAGAGGCTAGATTTGCACTTCATTGATTGGTTAGTGATTTGGTCTTCAGCAAAGTCCAATTGTTTCAGTTCTTACAAACTGACTTCTTGGAATGTTGGTGGTTTGCTCTAGTTTGGAAGATAAAGAAAACAAGACATGCAGAGCAGTTCTTCTGAAATAGCTACTCCGGCTCTATTTTAACATGGCTCCACTCAACATCATTTTTAACAGGACCAGGACCACCTTGCATGTGTTCTTTCCCTTTTCTGTGCTCTGTAGGACCAGCAACAGACCCAACATCTCCTTGATTTCTACCAAGCCTCTTACTCACACAGGCCTTTATGTTTGTAACACATTTTGCCGAAAATCAAAAGCTGGAGAGTTTACAGCAGAGCAAAATACAAAATGAAAAAATTGAATAGTAGTTATCTCCACTTTCCAAAAGTGTGTTTTTGCCTTTGTATAAGTTAAGATTTAGGCTAAGCTGCTGTTAACAATGAGACCCTCTCCTCAGCCCACCCTACTGAAAAACCACTGTGACTTTATTTCTCTTGATCCAGAGATGAGCAGTTCAGGCTAAATGGCAGCTTTGCTTTCTGCCATCACTCCAACAAATATTCCTTCTATCTTGTTGCTTTGCTATCCCTCAGGAGTGGCTTTGTCCTCATCTTCATAGTCAAAGCTGGGTCAAAGCACATGCACAAAAGCTCACTGAAAAGGGAGAAGAGGCGGGAATAGAGGCCAAAGGTTTCCTTCTAAGCATTGCTTCCATTTTCACTCCATTGACCAGAACATAGTATGTGATCACACTAGCTGCAAAGAAGCCTGGGAAATGTATTCTTTAACAGGGCTGCCGTGTGGCCTGCTGGACCTTCATTACTATGCAAGAAAGGGAGAACAGGTTTTCGAAGACAACTGGAGATGCCTGCTTCAACCAACCTGGTTTCCAGCCTCCTGCCCTTTGATTAATCTTTTGCTCTCTCTTCTTTCTCTTTCTGTTCTCCTTTAATCTCAGCTCTCTCCCTCTGCCTTCCCTCTCCACCCCCATTCTTATTTATTTCTAAAGCAGAATAGTTTAACCATCTCTCATTTTTCTCACAACTGTTCTCCCCTGTCTCAGGGTTTCATTTTCCATCACAAATGACCTATAAAGCTACTGTCCTAAACAAAGACATTTTATATTCAGGTTGGGAGTCTGGCACCAGCTGTTAAGATATTTTTTCTTACTCTGCTGCGTGGTAAAAATAAAACAAGACATCTTTTTAAGACACTTTTTCCAAAAACATTGAGTTAAGATTCAAAGCAATTCATTGGTCTGTAATGTAAACATCCCAAATTATAAATGACTTAACAAACTCTCAAGGAACAGGCTGCTCCTTGCTTAAAATGAAACAATTTCACACCACAGCAGAGCGTTAAAATCTGGATTTCCAAGAAAAAGTTTCAAAAAGGACAGCTGCTACTCTTATTACTTAAAAAGTAAAATGATCTTCGTGAGAGAGTTCTACACCCTTCTTCCCCATCTTCCTAGAGGCCACCTGCCCTCAGTTCAGCTAAACCACACAAGCATTTGAAGTTCCTGCTAGGATGGGTAGAAGTCACATCTGATTACATTTCATTGGGCAAAGCAAGTTATGTAGACAAACCCCGAATCAATTGAGTAGGGCGCCTTGAGCCGCTTTCCTTTGTGCTCAGCCCACTTCTAATTCTTTGGAGTGTATTATCTCTTCTAATAAACTTTTTCACCACTTAAAAAAAAATAGAGCAGGAATTTGTACTCTCCCCATGGGGGACTATAAGTCACAAGGCAAAGGATATGGATGCATTATCTTATTAGGGGAGGGAGAGAACACGATGCACAATAATCAATTTATTTGTGATAAGATGTAGGCCTGGGAGTGGATACTGAACCTAGGGCACAGAGACCCCTGAACATTAGACCCTGTGATTGGGGCTTTACTGGAAGGCCACAGAGAATAACTGCAGATTTTAAGCAGGCTGGTGAAGCTATCAGAGCCATGCCTTAAGAATGCCACTTAAGAGCGTGACTTGCTGTTCCACCTTCTGAACGCACCATTGTGGGAGGAAGTGTGGTGAAATTGAATTAATAAATTGTTACAAAATAATATTTTGTTCCTGCCTCTATCCCCTGCTAACTGGACAATGGGTTAAGCCACTATGTTAGTCAGAATTCTCCAGAGTGACAGAACCACTCTCCTTTCCAATGCACAAATCTGAGCACACGATTCTCAGACAAAACTCCCTCAGTAGAGCCTCATTGCATTCCTGTGACGACTGAGTACATTAGGCCGTCCAAGACCTGGCCCCAACCTGCTGCTCCAGCAAATTCACCCCCTTTGTCCTCTGTGCTATAGGATCTCTAGTCTTACCCCCTACCCGAGCCTTGGAGTCTTAGGCCTTGTGAGGACATGTCTCAGGGGCCACCTCTGAGGAGAGGTGTCCACTACTGCCCCTACACAGCCAACCTGTTTTATCACTGGGTTCCTACATATGATTGTTTGTTTGAGGAAAGGACTCTGTGGGTGGGAAAAAGTTTGCAGAGTACTCTTTTGGTAATACAAAACGGCTCATAGTTTACTGTATTCCACCAAGTCATTTCACACTTCTGTTCCTCTGTTTATGCTGTTCCTGCCCCTGGGAATGCCCACCTTTCAGTGCTTGGGGTTGACTCTTCCTTTGCTATGGACAGAATGTTTGTGTTCCCCCAAAATTTATACATTGAAGTCATAATTCCCAATGTGATGGTATTAGGAGATGGGGCCTTTGGGAGATATTTAGGTTTAGGTGGGGTCATGTGGGTAGTGTCCCCATGATGGGATTAGTGCCCTTATAAGAAGGAGAACAGATCAGAGCCCCCTCTCTGTTTCCACCATGTGAGGATACAGGAAGAAGGCAGCCGTGTGCAAGCCAGAAATAGAGCTCTCACCAGGCACTGCACTGGCCAGCACTTTGATCTTAGACTTCCCAGATCCTAGAACTGTGAGAAATAAATGTCTGTTGTTTAAACCACCCAGTCTATGGTATTTTGTTATAGCAGCCCAAGCTAACTAATACATTCTTCAAACCTTAGCTGAAGAAACTCCACCTCTAAGAAGTTGATTTGAGCCTGAGGGTGAGCTAATGTGGTTTGTCTATCTTCCCATTGACCCCTGTACATGTAGCTTTATTAGTATTTACTATATTAAATTGAAAGATTACTGTTTATGTGTATGTTTTCACCATTAGGCAGTACACGCTTGAAAACAAGGGTTGTTTCTTTATGCCCTTAGCACCTGGTGTAGTTGGAGCTCAAAACAGTGTGTGTGTGTGTGTGTGTGTGTGTGTGTGTGTGTGTGTGTGAATGGAACCAGTCCTCTGGAAAAGACCCCCTTTCTCCCATAACTACTTTGAGCCCCACCCTTCAAGAAGCCTTCCATGACTACAGCAGTCCTCAGTGATCTCCATCTAACCGTCTAATGAAACTCAACAAAATAATGACATTTTGAATTTGTATTACATGGCTGAGCATAAATTCAGCCTCCATCTTCATTTTTCTAGCGCTAAACATTCTGATTAAGTTAATTTAAGAAAATTGAAACACTAAAAAAATAAATTTAAAATATTAAAAAAGTTATCCATAATCCTACCATCTTTACAGTAATCATATCCACCTTTTTTAGGCTTCCCTTATAGTTCTAGTGAAATGATGTTTTTAAAAGTTAATGAAAGAAGCACAGGTTAATTGTAGGATGGTTTGAAAATAAAAGAAGAAAACAAAAATCATACATAATTCTTCCACCCAGAGATAACCACAGTAACTCTTTGGTGCAATTTATTTCTACGTGTGTATGTATATGTATGACTTATTATAATAACTAATATTCATTGAACATGCTCTATTCTATTGCTCTAAGTATTCTAAACTTATCAACTTTTCAACAATCTATGAAGAAAATATTATTATTATCTTCATTTTAGAGACAAAAAAACTGAGACGCAAAAAGGTAAGTAATTTGTTCATGACACACAGTAGGCCATTTTGTGGGGCCCTGTGTATGTACATGTGTTTGGATGTATATGTATGTATTAATGTTCATATAGAAACCCATTATTTTTTTGTAGCTGCTGAGGGTTGGTAGTTTTATATCCACACGTGTTGAAGACAAAGTTAGCTCCTAGAAAACACTTGGCAGTTAGCTGATGGTTTGCAGACAACTTCTGCGTTATTATTTCATAGCCTGACATGCTGAGGCTGCTTACAGATCATGGCTCTGCTTCTCTATTGGTTCCAGTCCTGCTTCAAAGAGGACTTCAAAGGTCAATTCATTCTAAAGCTTCCCCATTTTTGATGACTTAGGGAGCTAAAGGATCCTTCTCAGATTTATTCCAAGAAAAGCCTGGCTAGCTGCCTTTCCCTCAGGAGAACATATAAAGTGACTCATATTTCCAGTTCTTATTGTAGAGTCATTTTAAAATAAATTGATTAAAATGCTTACTCTTATTATAAAAATATTTGATAAATACAAGACAAAAATAAATTATGCATCACATAAAAATAAGTGCTAAACTAATAGTTTCAAAGAAACAACAATCAATAGTAACATAAAGCTCATAGTGACCCATAGGCAGAGCTTTGTGAAATATATTGTAGTGTTCCAGTTATTTATTGTAGTATAATAAACTACTTCAAACTTAGCAGCATTACACAACAATCATTTATTGTCGTCTGGGCTCAGGAGGCAGTTCTCTCTTGGAGTCTCTCATCAGATGGTGACCAGGGCTGGAGTCATCTCAAAGGCTGCCTGTTCTCTGGGACTTCACTTAGAGCAGAGGATTGAAACACCTATACTTGGCCTTTCCATTGTCCCTTGGGCTTCCTCATACCATGGCAGCTGGGTGTGAAGAGAAAGCATCCTGAGAAAGAAGCAGGCTAAAACACTTTTTATAACCTCACCTCAGAAGTCACAGTGTTACTATGTCCAGCCCATATTCAAGTAAAGGGATTAGACTCCACCTCTTGATGCGAGGAGTGTCAAAGAATTCACAGGCAAACTTATAAACCCATCATATGTAGAAATTCTGCAAACTTTATGGCCATGCCTCAGTTCGCTCCTCTCAGTGGACTCATTCTCTGAAATGTTCTGGGGCACACGAAGGTCTTCAGCTCACTTTGACATCTCAGAGGCTCCCATATTAGGTACATTAACTTCTAGAGCAACAGCTCTATGTCGCCATCTATCTCCTGGATTTTGTTACTGCCTTTAAAAATCCCTGATGGTTCTGAAAGTGATTTGTGAGTCCTGCCATGACTCCCTATATGCAGCTCCAAAGGGGAAAGGTCGTATGAAGAGGATGGATGAGGTTTTCTCTGTCTTATGGCATCCCCTCCTGAGGTCAGCCATATGGAGTGGATGAGATACAATGGAAGGCTCTGCTTTGGTCAACAGCTGGGAGCAACTGGAAAGAGGGCAGCCATTAGAGAAGTAAAGAAGTGGATCAATACTTTAAGGCCAATCCATAGGCTTAAAAATTAGGCCAAATTATTATGTTGCTAATAATACTCATCATTTTTTGAGCTCTACCAGCCTTGAGTGGTAGGCACTATTTTTATCCTCACTTTATAGATAAGAACATAGTGATCAGAGTAGTCAAGTGACTTGCCCAAGGTTACACAACTACTAGCAGATAGAGCTAGGATTTGAACACAGGTATGTCTGACTCAAAAGGCAGCATAGTGGTTATGAGTTCAAACACTGGGGTCAGATTGCTTGGGCTTGAATCTTTGCTTTGGGTGATGTTTGACAATTAACCTCTTTTGTGTTTCAATTTTCTCACTAGCAGAGAAGGAATAATCAATCAATCAATTGATTAATCCAGTCAGAGTTTTAGCATTAAATTGTATTAGGCATTTAAGGTGTTTAGCACTTAACAAATGTTAGTTATTCCTCCTCCTCCCCTACTGCTTATGTCTGCTGGGAAGGGTGATTTATTCAAAAGAATAATATGCTAAAGATCCAGCAATCTGAATAAATACAGGACGAGAAATCTACCATAGGCCCACTGTCAGGTCTCAGTATTCAGCCACTCACTTCAGGTTTTAGGGACTCTTGAGTTCCCACCTGCAAAGTGAGCACAAGACTGGAATTTTGTGACAATGAATGGAGGACCTGAAACACTTCTGCACTATGGCATCCCAGTCTTTTCTCTATCTCCAGGTCCAACTAAATTTGCCAACCACATACCAAACCAAATTCAAATGATACATAATGGGAATTGATTCGGGAACTCAGAGTCAGAAGGAAGGACCGATGACAAGCCCTCTCCACCTCATTGCTGGGTTCAGAGCACTGTTCAAGTCACAGAATGGCCAGACACTGGTCTCTTCTTTTTGGGTTAAATCATTGAGAGTGGGGATATGATTTCCTGAACTGTGTTTACACCACAGCAAAGCTATGCAATCTGCTACACCAAGATCTCATCTATTGTTGCTGAGTAACATAAAGTGTTACTCTATGTTATGGAGTATTGGGCTGGAAAGGGCTGGATTCAGAGCCCAGTAGGTGGTGTGGCCTGCCCTTTTCCAGCTCTGGATCAGCTCTGTCTTCCAAACCCAAAGAGGCTGGAAGGTTTTTTCACAGACCCCATGTTGTCAATGCGTGTGGTTCGGCCCCTCCCAGGCAGGCTGATTTGTGAATGCGCTGAACTCCAGTACACTAGGCGGCCTAACCACAGAGCCGTGTTTTGTTTCTCTACCGGATACACCTGCCCAAAAAGCAGGGTTCAGTCATGCTGCAGGCTCTGGTTTGTTTTACTTTTGAAAGATTGTACCCCCCAGATAAACCAGAGGGTACAAGTGTGTGCATTTACAACCTGCAGAGGCTGAAAAGCAGTGAAATTAATCTTCTTTTCTCTTGGGGGCAAGGGACAGTTATATAAAATTGTTTTCCCATCTAAGTGAGCATCACATCACATCACTTTCACATCAGTCATTATTTCCCAAAGTGTGCCACCCAGGAAGATTTTAGGGACATGGGGACACAGAATTAAACAACATTGAGTCACAGGCTGAGAAAGTTAGTCCCTTTTAAATTTTTTTCAATCTTTCTGGTTTTATCAAGAAAAAAATGTTCATTTGAAGATAGTACTTCTTTAACATCTATCGCTTGCTAATCTTCCTTAAAAAAACAACGAAATGAGTGCAGACCTCAGATTTGAAGTTTTTAGTTATAGTTTGTACTTAAATGTTATAATGTTGTCTAGATAAAATTTGATAATATTGTTTTGTTTTTATTGTGATTATTTTTAGGATTATCTTTAATTTATGGCAAAGGATAGGAATTTACCATTTATTTTAGAGATATTATGTTTCTAAAATGAATGTATTTAAGTTTTTAAATCCATTAATTTAAATAAAACTATTAAGTAAATAATGGTACAGGTGCTATTCATAAATAAGTTGTGAAGGTAATATGTGGTGATATTTGGATACAGTAGAAATTGGGAAGGAATTACACAAATATCATATGAGCAACTGGGCTTTGGAGTAAGGTGAACTTGGGATTGAGCCACTGTCTGTCACCTACTAGATGCATGACCTTGAGCAAGTTATTTAACCTCGTTCCACATATATAAAATCAGGAGAAAAATAGTTCTCTACTCACCTAAGTATTTCTGTGAAGACAACGCATGTGAGGCTGTAATGCCTCTTCTTAGGAACATACCATAGTAAGTGCTCAATAAAGTTAGTTATTATTATTATTGCCAGGGAATATATTTCTGTTGCTCAGATCTGTGCTTGTGTAAGCACAGTGCCTGGCACATAGCACGCAGTCAATTATAACTGTTCCTATAATTGCTGTTTGCTATCATTAGCATCATGTGTTAGTTGTGTCTGCTTTGAAGCAGATGTCAAGATGGGAATAGATAAGTGAGAGATTTATGAAGGGGAAAGCGAAAGAAGAAGGGAGTAGGAGAAAGCAGGACAGAAGATCTGACACCTGTGAAAGGAAGGAGGATTGGGCTGGAGGAGTCTCTGCCTGCAGTACAGTTATAAGAAAGGTTTGGCCAGGCCAGTGAGGAGTCCTGGAGGCAAAGTCCACCGACCATTAGAGAAGTCCCTGTTCTGTGCTCGGTCATTGGTTAGGAGCAACTCACGGGAAGTGTGGCCTTCATGTGCACATGGTGGCAGATGCAAAATGGCAGCATGTGGGGCAACAGTCAATTATGCTCCCTACGGCAGGAGATCTGAGTGGCACATTTTGTGGCTGCAGCACATATCGTCTCCATCTTACATGCGAAAAGCAGAGCCTGAGCATTTCCTACAATTCATACATCTGGTTACCTAACTACCTGATCATTGCAATCCGGAGAAAGATTACAATGATTTCACACCTAAAAGTGAAACATGCTATTTGAGGGACAAAAGAAATTCATGGCCATCTCATGATTTTCTTGTCTCGATGACCAACTAAGAAGACACATATATTATTTACTTTAAAGACATTATCTTAATCATGATTCTTTATTAGCCCTATTTGTCTTTTAGCTCTAATTTTGGATTTCAAAAGTTTTACATTTCAGGCAGAGAGTTAAGCACAACTGTGACTTTCATGCATATCAAATCTAAAATGGGGCCCCAAATGTTAGTCCACAGATATGTTTGGCCCATGCAGTGTTTAAAAATATTTTTTGAGCCAACATTTTAAAATTAGGAGCTGCACTTTTTAAAAATGTTGATTTCTGGCTTCTCTTGAAAACCAGCTGAACTGGAACACTGAGCATGAATTTCTGCATGACAGTATTACCTAAGGTAAAAGTGGCTGCCTCTCAAAGTGGGGCTCTCCTGTTTGCTTGAGGTTCTACCACCCACACAAAATATGCATATGTCCGTATACCTAGCAGGCTTCACTGATTTATATTCTTGTCCGGTCCTTTGGGCAGAGAGTGCTAGCTGCCATCCAATATTACATTCTCCCATTCTTCTATAGTGATGTTCCAGCTGGACTCATGACTGCATTTCCCAGTCTTCCTTGTGTCTAGGTGTTGTCATGTGACTAAGTTCTGGCCAATGGTAGGAAAGGAGAATTGTTTGGAATATGCTTTTAAAGTAAAGCAGGATGCCCTCTCTTGCTCCTTTTCTTCTTCTTGCCAACTAGAATATGGGCATGATGGTGGAAGCTGGAGCAGCCATCTGACATCACAAGATGAAAGCTATGTATTGAGAACAGCTGAGCAAAAATATAGGAGGAAACTGGGTCTCCAGCAAGGAGCCACATACTAGCTCTGGAAAGCTCATGCTCAGGCTGCTATATCAGAAAAATAAACTTTCGGGCCGGCCGAGTGGCGCATTGGTTAAGAGCTGGCTTGGGACGCCAGAGGGCCCCCGTTCGGATCCCACATATGAGAGCCAGTGACACTGCCCTCTACAGCTAAGATGCTGAACAACGGCTCAACCTGGAGCTGGGCTGCCATGAGTCACCGGTGACAGCATAGGCTGCAGCCCCTGCTGCAGTGGGTTGCCAGGGGCTACCTTGTGTAGCCAGCAGCCAGCGTGAGTGGCCAGCAGCCGCTGTGAGTGGCTGTCCAGGAGCCGGCGACTGGATGTGCCTCGCCCGGGAAGAGCCCAATGATGGTGCCAATTTGGGCCAGTGAAGCAATGTCCTCCACAACTAGACTGAAGAACAAAATAACAGCAACTTGTCTGTTCCCCTTCCCCCAATTCCCCAGC
>NW_017731403.1:3667443-3673331 GCF_001890085.2 Hipposideros armiger
GTTCGGATCCCACATATGAGAGCCAGTGACACTGAAGAACAAAATAACAGCAACTTGTCTGTTCCCCTTCCCCCAATTCCCCAGCGCTGTTCCCATCCCCCAATTCCCCCAATAAAAATCTTTAATAAAGAAAAAGAAAGAAAAAGAAACTTTCAGTTTTGTGTCTCTCTCTCTCTCTTTTTTTTTTTTAGCTGAGCCATCCTGCCACCTGTTGGCAGCCCAGTGGCAGCTCAGCACAGGCTGGGACTCGAACTGCTGTTGCTCAGAGCTTGCACTCTTGAGGAAGCTCTTAACACAACTGAGCCACTCAGCTAGCCCTTATTTATTTATTTTTTTTGCAGTAGCTTCAACTGTCTCTTAAATAATACATCCCTATTTGCAATTGAGTCTGTGGCCCCTGGCTTAATTGGAATTTAGATATAAGGGAAAAAATAATTCGTGATTTTGCAAGTTGCTTTTCTCTTGTAAATGGAACTTATGCAGGCAGCATCAAATCAAATTGCACTCCTCTTTATGGGAAAAGCATCATTGGAAAACCCTGTTCATGTCTCACAGTCTCCATTTGCAGGTGGCACCATTTTCCGGCTGTGGATGGGTCTGTACACATGGCTCCCTAGGGGCCACTAGTCCCCACAGTTACGTGTCTCAGGTTCACAGGCTATGTGCCCCATTTACATCTCCACCTTGTCTCTGAAGGCCACACTTGAGCAGGCAGCCCTCCTACCTTTTCTCAGTGGTGCCCTCTGAGTGGAAAAGAATTAAAAAGTTCTTGGTTGGTACTATTCTGGCTCCCAAGGGGCCAACAGAGGCTTCCTGGTGCTAAGTGTGAAACCACTGAGAAGCCTCACAGTTTTTCACTGAGCAAACCCTGCTGTATTATTTGAGGGTAAAAGGCCAGTTAAGGAAATGAT
This sequence comes from Hipposideros armiger, assembly GCF_001890085.2. NCBI lineage: Eukaryota > Metazoa > Chordata > Mammalia > Chiroptera > Hipposideridae > Hipposideros > Hipposideros armiger. Next base: position 3,668,355 of record NW_017731403.1, read on the forward strand.
CTATGACAAAAAAAGATGTTACTACGTTCCCAGAGGTAGGTGCCCAAGATGACATGTTATTGTACTCCTTAGAATGATGAATGAAAATATTGAGTCACATTTGGGTGATAATACAGGGTAATGCCAAACTCTGTAGTGTAGCCTGTTACAAAGAGTCCTCCAAACCAGGACTATTTTGGGGTGAACAGACAGGGGAAGAAAAGAACTACCATTTAATGAGCACTTAATGTGCCATAAATGTTATGTACATTTTCTCATTTAATCATCTCAAAAGTCATATACGGAAATATTATAACTATTTTTTTCTTAAAGCAGAAATGCTAAAGAAAGTAACTTGACAAAGATCACATAGCTAGGAAGTAAAAAGCCAGGATTTTGGATTTCCGGTGACTTGTTCAGTCCATATCGTGCAGACGCTGTAAGGCGGGCCTAATCAGAAAGAGGAGACAAATGAGGTCGTGGATAAAACTGCCAGGAATGGAAGGATCTTGGTGAGGGGGGTAGTCCATAATGGACGCAGGAAAGCAAGAAAATGAAGTGGGGGAGAGACATGATGAACAGACTATATACCTGCCCCAGATCATCCTAAGGCCCCACAGTTTACAGAAGATATCAAGATGAGTAAAATTCTCTGGCTCTTGAGGGAGATGGTGGGAGAGGCAGATAGATGGTAGATACGCACAGGGAGAGCTGACCTGGCAGCAAGATCAAATAACTCCAAAAAAATAAATCTTCATATGGACTTTACATTGAAGGATATTGCTGAGTCATTGGTTGGTATGATATGGAGTACAGAAGGAATTACAACTTAATAGTTTATCAGGCAGAGGAGTTAATATTTCTGCTTATTTAAACACATGTGCTTTTCCCTTTCCTGCAGTGTGGTAAGTCCCCTTCACTCAGCTTTACACAGGTTGGGAAGTGTGTGTGAGACGCCCCAGAAACTTCAGTTCTTCCTCTCCCCCACTGCATCCAAAATTATAAACAGCTGAATTTCTTTATTGTCATTTTAGAAGTGATGAAAATTTCCAAAGGAAATTTTATTCCTGATGTGCAATTGTCAGCTTTTATTCATAAGGGTTGCATTCTGGAATGTTCTGTCTTAGTGAGAGGGAGACATTCTCAGAAACTGAAGACAAAGAATAAAAGGGTGGAAGTGAGAGGGAGCTGGAGGGAGGATGTTCACGTCATATTGGGAGGCCTCACTCTTCTTTCTCTTATTCTTTGTCTTTAGGGGTCTCTGCCTTCCTTCTCCTTGGGAGAAGCCAGGGCCACTGCCTTTTAAGTCAAACAGACCTTAGTTCAAATCCCAGCTCTGATGAAAACTCTTGAGGAAGCTATTTAACCTCTCCGAGCCTCAGTTTCTTCATCTATAAAATGGGGATGATATTATTACCTTCTTTATTGGGTCTTTGGATGGTGGGGGATTGAATGAAATAATGCAATGTTTCTCCAAGTGTGATGATAAAGCAAGATGATTTTCTGGTGATACAGACATTTTTTTAATGTAACAATTATGCCATATGCCAAACACCAAACCTATCATTTCACAGGTCATATTACTTAGGGCAAGGCGAAGTAAAGAAATGAAATCCAATTTAAAGTCTATTTTAATAAAATGTTAAACATGTGATATAGAGATGACAAATCATGGACTAGAAGGAGGCAACGCCTATTGTCAGGAAACCCTGATCTGACTGATGTATGACAGCTGCTGACCCAGCCTCCTCTGCTCAGGAAACCAACTCCTTCCCCATTCCTCCAGGTTTAGGAGGGTGACTTTGGACAAAGAAAAGCAGAAAGACTCAGGTTGGATAGGAACCTCTGGGTTACACTGGAGGCCAGGAATTAGTCACCCTATGAGGAGTCCCTGGAATTTCCTCTCCTATTGCTGCCCTCTCGTGGTCATGGGCTGTCCCAAGGTCCTGAATACAAGTCAGTGTAGCCCCACTGCAGTTTAGCACTCAGAACCTGTGCACCTCCCTTTCTGGCCCATTTCTCAACTCTTTATTTCCCTGCCTCTGGCACTACCCTACCGTCATAGTGCCACCTGACCTTGACTTACCTTCCCTAAAGTGTCACTTCCACCTCCAGCTTAGTCACGACAACTTTCTTTCCCCAAACTCCTTACATATCAGTAGAGGATGATCTGATTGTCAGGTGTGAAACATCAATGAACTTAGCTTTCCAAAGAGACATTTGTTTTAAAAGAGGAACTGGTTTAAAAACCCAAATGAAGTCGAGCTGGCAGGAAATGAAGTGGCTATATTTTTGTGATGGGGATCTTGCCTCGGCTGCCACCTATCTCTACAGAAAAGACCCTTCTCTTTAAGTAGGTGTCTAGGTCCAGGGAATGAAATCCTTATATTTTTTTTCCAGGAAATTCTGCAAGAAACTTTCAAAATACTTTCAATTCTGGTGTTAGAGGTAAATTATTTTGCTTGAGACTGAAAACTCAAAATCACAGGCTTAAAAGAGACTTATCTCTCATGTAAACAGAGGCAACCCAGGACTGGTCTGGTGACTTCTTGGTCACCAGGTTCTTTCTATCTTGTTTCACCATCTTCACCATGTGGCGTCTACCTTGTGGCCCAAGATGGCTGCTCCAGCTCCAGACCTTGTGTCAGCATTCCAGTCACTCACTGGTCAGGAGGAAAGGGCCAGAGAAGGTGCATTCTGGTCCCACAAAGCTCTCACCACTTTCCTTTACACCTTGTTGACCAGAACTTGGACATGAGTTCATTATAAGACATACTAGGAAATGTGACATTTTCTTTTCTTTTCTGAGCAGCCATGTGCCCTGCTAACATTTGGAATCTTATTATTGAAGGGTGGGAGAATGTATTTTGCAGACAATTAACATTACCTCCATGAAACTATTACTGAGGTTGTGAGGAATGTTCAGACCCAAGTAGGATTGGCTTCCAGGACTAAAATCAGGCTCTCATATTTCTCTTCTGCCATCAAAAAAATACCACTGGTGCAAGAGGATAATGTTTTAGGTCTGCAGCCAGGATATCGAGGTTTTAGTTTTTGCTCTGCTGCTAGCCAATGTCATGGCCTTGAGAGAAAAGTCTAACATTCCAGGGCCTCAGTTTCTCTAAAATGAGGTTACTTAATTTGACCTCCAGGGTCCCTTCCTGCTCTAACATTATGACTTTATATAACACTGTCTTGGCATCTAAAATTAACCAGTTAAATAGAAAATGAATGTATTTTTTTCCTTTCCATTAAATGCTATGGATAATTAAGAATAAATAACCAATGCTGGCTCCCAGTTATCCTTTTAACCTTGTCATCCTTCAGCAGGACCCCTTTGTTGCAAGAACTGGCTAGAAATGAAGTAGTTGGCCCAGAGACCCACTTTATTTCTCCATGAGCTTTGGAAGCAGGAGGACTAAAGCAACAAACAGGGAACCTAGTGGTTGTAAAGACTCTGTTTGTATCTGGTAGTTGTGGCTGCAGCGGCCCATCTCAAACCACTGCGACAGGAAGCATATGCAGACAATGATAAAGAGGGCATCTGCTGTGAACACCCTAATCTCAAGGAAGTGGGGTTCCCAAAGGCACCTGGATTAGCCACAGACCAGAAAGGAGCCCTTCTAGAGTTCCTTTCAGTTGCTAAAACACACTATATTTGAAAAAAAAACCCCACCTCCTATTCCCCCCGCAGAGGGGGAAAAATATAAGCTGCCATTGCTCCACTTCTTTACAAATAGCCAACAAACAGTAGCATCCGTGCCTTAATAAATAGCTAATCTGCAAACAAAAATGCTGCTGTGTCTGCTTCTTGGGGCTAGGTAGTGAACTAGTTTGCTGGTCGGTCACCATGGCTGTGAGATTTTACTTTTCTAGCTCTATGTGACATAATGGATGAGCTCTATGGTGTTGGGAAGAGGACAAAATAAGACATCCAACCAGGAAAAGAGGCACCCGCTTGCATGCCTGTTGTCCTTCAGCCCCTCAGCCTTGCTCCTGACTTGAGAGAAGCTCCCCAGAGATTGGCCTATCAGATGAGCACAGGCACGCCCAGATATAGCACTGGGATAACATCTTCCTTCTGACTAGGATGTTAGGAAGACTAGCCTGGAATTAAAGGGGAAAGGATACAGAAAGTTGTAGAGGAAGGTAGATTTTTATCTGACAATCCGGTAAAAACTGTCTGGCTTCAGTTACGTGAGAGCGATTTCTTTCCTGAGGCTGGCTGACGTTGTGACCTCCTTCTGCCTGACTAGTGGCCCAGACCCTCCATGTCAGCTTTGATGATTGCCCCCCATGGCCTGAGTTCCCCGCCACACTTCTTTTTCCAATGCTACAGAGCTAAGACTGATAACTATTATTTATTGAGTTCTTATTATATGCCAGGCATTGTTCTTACATATATTACCTAATTTAATCTTACAACTACTATATCCCCACTTTAAAAATAAGGTGACTAAAGCACAGAGAGTTTAAGCAACTTGCTCAAGGCCACACAGCCAGTTCGTGGCATAGCCAGGACTCTGGGACTCTAGCCCAATGCTATCTGATTCCAGAATCCATACTTCTAACCATGCTGCCTCTTCATTGAACAAACTTGTATTGAGTACCACCACACAGTGCTGTATATGATCCTGGTTTTTATACCTACTGTTCCTGTTCTGACTTTGACTAGGGCAGAGGTGGCAACTTGCACACCAGTTGGGTAGATTAAGAGTCTTGACTATGGATGTGTTTGGTTTGTCCACGGTGTAGGGCTGGTATTCAGCTGCTCTGCACCAGGGCTGGTTGTTTATGCTGCTATTTGTTCTGATGGGTTGGTGCCCACGTGATACCAGTTGTTAGTTACTTTTTTGCCCACACAGTGTTTTAAAAAAATGAATATGGGGCCGGCCAGGTGGCACAATGGTTAAGAACTGGCTTGGGACGCCAGAGGGCCCCGGTTCAGATCCCACATATGAGGGCCAGTGACACTGCCCTCCACAGCTAAGATGCTGA
>NW_017731403.1:3674476-3692916 GCF_001890085.2 Hipposideros armiger
CCGGCGACTGATCTGCCTCGCCCAGGAAGAGCGCAATGATGGTGCCAGCTTGGGCCAGTGAAGCAACGTCCTCCACGACTAGACTGAAGAACAAAAACAACAGCAACTTGTCTGTTCCCCTTCCCCCACTCCCCAGGGCTGTTCCCCTCCCCCAATTCCCCAATAACATCTTTAAAAAAAAAACTCCCAAGATGGATGTATCTTATTTTTTTATGGCACATCTACTTACTATATTTTATTTTAATAGTCAACACTTATTGAGAGCTAACTGTGTACCAGACACTGGTTTTAGTACTTTACATATACTAACTCATTTAATCAGTATAGCAATGCTGTGAGATAGAGGTACCAAATGGATGCCCAGTTTACAGATAGGAAAAACTGAGGCACAACCACGTTAGGCAATTTGTCAAAGTCATACAGCTATGAAGTGGAAGAACAGGGCTTCAATCCTGCCAGTCTGGCTCAGGAATCTGTGCTCTTCACCACTATGCAGCACTGCTTTTCTTTTCTTTATTCACTTAGACATCAGAGCAAGCCTGGTGAAGTCTCAACTGCATGCTTCCTGAGCTCTGTGTTACTTGGGTTTCCATGCCTAGTGCATAGTGCCTAGACCTCAGGAGGGCTCAGTAATTGAACCATGCATACATATGCACTGTAATACTTTTAACAGAGACCTTTTCATTCAGAGATTTTCAGGGCAAATCTTCTCTTATATCCTAGGACTGTTCAGGGCAACAAGCTATTTCTTTGAGATAGGACTCCAAAACCAGGCCTAGAAATGGCCCCTTCATTTGGAGAGGTGGCGAGGCTGGCCATTACAGTAGAGGAGTTACATGATCTCATTTTAAACAAGGGCTCAGGAACCAGTGTGATGGGGCTACCAGAACACCTCAATAATTAAGGATAGCAATGGGTTATAAACTATTGAAAAATAGGAATCCACACATCCCTACTGATATTAAGTAGATAAAGGGGGAGGGAGGAAATGCAGGGTGAGGACTGGTAAATGTGCAAGGTGTGCTGGAGCTCAAAGATCACCATTTCCAATCATCTAATTAAACATGGGCTCAGGCAAGAATCGTCAGCAGTTGCTAAATCTAGGTGGAAATTTCGATGAGGAACAGGATATGTGCAAGGTCTTAAAGCACCTATTCAAAGATTGCTTATCAGTCACATGGGAACAAACAGTAACTACACAGTGAATGAAGTCAGACCACAACCTGACTTCGTGACTAAAATCCATGCTGCCAGAAAGAGGCAAATGGCCCTTGTTTGCTTCTTGATGTGACACCCTAAGAAAGGCACAACATCGCTTATATAATGTTCGGGCCAGCAATTAATAACCTAAATTTAGTGATGAAGAAACATAAAAAAACTCAAAATGAGAAGATTCCATTTAAAAACAGGGAAAAAAGACTATTATTCTTCAAAAATATTAGTATCATAGAAGACAAAGAAAGACTGTGTAAAACATTCCAAATTTAAGGAGGCTGAAAAGTCCTAACAACGAAACAATCTACCTGACCCTGATCTTACACTAGATCCTGTTCTAAAGGAAATATAGTGTCATACATGACATCACTGGGTCAGTTGACAGCCTAGGAAGACAGATGGGAGGTTAGATAAAGCTACTGTATCAACGTTATATTTACTGAGGTTGGTAGCAATACTATGGTTATGTAAGAAAATATACTTATTCTTAGAAAATACACACTGAAGTCCTTAGGAGTAAAGGGTCATAATATATGCCCTTCAGAAAGGTACATGATGGATAGATGAAAGGTAGATAGATAACAGATGGGCAAAATACTAACTATAGGTAAATATTGGGTGAGGGAATGTGGTGCTCTTCGTGCTCTTCTTCTTCTTGCAATTGTTCTGTAAGGTTGAAATGTTTCTAGTTAAAAATATAATACCACTTTTAAAAGGCTCGTACATGCTGCCGTGACGCAGAGCTTGTGGAGGGGAAAGCGTAGAAGCAAATGGTCACGGTATAGTTGTAAGGAAGAGAAGATGGGGACTCAGACAAGGACGGTAACAGAAGAGACAGAAAGTGCTCAGGTTCTGGAGGTTCTGCATGTCTTGAAGGGAGAGCTAATAGAATTTGCTGGCGAATTCCACGTGAAGCTGAGAGAAAGAAAGGAGGCAAGGAAGAGACACAGGGTTTCTTGCCTGATCAACTGAGGGGATTGAGTTGTCAGTAACTGAGGCAGGGAAGATGGTGGGAGGAGCTGGTTTGAAGTGAGAGATTGAAAGTCTGGTTTGGGACATGTGCCTTGTTAAAAAGATTTTATGGGGAAAAAAAGGATTTATGGAATATATTATCTAATTTTAATTAAGCAAAAGCTTATAAAATGAATAGCTAGCTTTAAAATTGATCTCCAAAGTAACCATGGATCATAGTAATCTTAAGCATGCAAACACAAGTAAATTTCCAAAAAAACTTCACATTTTTAGTGGACAGGACTATAAATGGGGCCAGCAACACTCTTCTTCCATTTGGCTCTACATACCGGGGGTGCCAAAACTTTGGTCAAGCAGTAGTTTGCCATAATCAGAAGTGTCTGGACACTGATAGTAACCACTTTGAGCACCTCTTGTAATTGCAGAAGTCAAATGTGACTTGTATTCATCTTTCGTTATTGGTATATATTGAGTATTACAATTTTAATACTATTTTTTTCCATTCTTAAAATGTGTATACATTTTTTTGGCACCCTCCGTATATTTGTGAGGGATCTCTTCCTGTGATGTCAGCCCTTAAAATCAACCATTGTAATAAGCTGAACTTAGATTCAGACCCCAGAATAACTGCAATACAAGATGTTAAACCAATATTTTTAAATATAATAAAGCATGTTCAATCATACTGCTCTTATTAAAAAGGGTAAAATGATTTTATTATTATTTATTTTTATATTATATTTTTATTTTTGATAATAAAAGTTTATGATACAAAATATATGATTATATTTTATATTATATATTTTAAATATATAAATAATTGTTATATAATAAAATTATATATAGAAATAAATGTCTAGTTCATCTTTAATTCAACCCATTAAAATGTCCATTTTTGTGTATGTTCTATCATGTAAATAATAATATATTTATACAGTAATATATGTATATAATTTACAAATGAATAAATATATATAAAGGCAGGGCATACATATTCAAAATTTTAATCAAAGGTGTAGAGATCAGAAAAGTTTGAAGGTACAAAGGCAACAAAAGCAAAAATAAATAAGTGGGACTACATCAAACTAAAAAGTTTCTGGGGCCGGCTGAGTGGCGTGTTAGTTAAGAGCTGACTTGGGACACCAGCTCTGAGCAGCAGGGCCCTGGTTCGGATCCCAGATGAGGGCCAGTGACACTGTGCCCTCTATAGCTAAATTGGTGAACAACAGCTCGACCTGGAGCTGGGCTGCCATGAGTCTCCGGCGATGGCGTAGGCTGCAGCCCCTGCTGCAGTGGGCTGCCATAAGCTACCGTGTGTGGCCAGCAGCCAGCGTGAGTATCCGGCAGCTGGTGTGAGCTGCTAAGGGCTGCTGTGAGCAGCCGACCGGAGGCCGGGGAGTGACTGCCTCACCCAGGAAGAGCGCAATGATAATACCAACATGGGCCAGTGAAGCGACGTCCTCCACAACTAGACTGAAGAACTAAAGGACAGCAACTTGTCTCTTCCCCTCCCCTGATTCCCCAACACTGTACCCCTCCCCCAATTCCCTAATAAAATCTTTAAAAAAAAAAAAGTTCCTGCACAACAATAGAAATCATCAATAAAATGAAAAGGCAACCTCTGAAATGGTAGGAAATATTTGCAAACCGTACATCTGATAAGGGATTAATATCCAAAATATACAAGGAACTCATACAACTCAGTAGCAAAAAATAAAAATAAAATCAACCCAATTTAAAAATGGGCAATGGACCTGAACAGATATTTTTCCAAAAGACATATGCACAGCCAACAGGTATATGAAAAGGTGCTCAACATCACTAATCATCATGGAAATGCAAATTAAAACCAAAGTGAAATATCACTTCACATCAGTTAGAATGCGTATTATCAAAAAGATAATAGACATTTACACCCCTCACAAACTGATAACCCCCCTCTCCAATCTACTACCCTTTTGACATCGTATATAGCTGTGGTAATTCCGTTGCATTGTTTTGTACACCTGAAACTAATTTTTTTAAAAAAAAGAATAATAAACAACAAATTCTGGAAAGGATGTGGGGAAAAGGGAACGCTTATGCACTATTGGTGGGAATGTAAATTGGTGCAGCCACTATGGAAAACAGTATGGAGGATCCTGAAAAAATAAAAAACGGAACTAACGTATAACTGAGCAAATCAACTTCTGGGTATATATATCCAAAGGAAACAAAATCATTAATTTGAAAAGATATCTGTACTTCCAGGTTCATTGCATCATTATTCACAATATCCAAGGTATGGAAACAACCTACTGTCTGTTGATGGATGGATAGATAAGCAAAATGTTTTACACACACACACACGCACACACAGAGGAATGTTATTCAGCCTTTAAAAAACAGAAGGAAATCGTGTCATTTATTATACAACAATATGAATGAACCTGGAGGGCATTATTAGAAATGAAATAAGCCAGTCAGAGAAAGACAAAAATACTGCATGGTATCACTTATATATGGAGGAAATGGGGAAAGGTCGGTAAAAGTATACAAACTTTCAGTTAAACAAAAGAAGGAAAAGATTAGAGACCTCTGTCGATCATAATACTGTCTAATTCCAGCCAGGTAAGGCTGTTACCTTTGCCACTACCTGTTCCCTCTTAGCAAAAGTGTGGTGTGGATGAAGCAGTGTAGATTCAGACCCACTGCTGGGAACCCAGCTCACTGAATATGTATTGAGTACATTAGAAGTTCTGTCCAAGGCAATAAGTGATAGTACATCATCTAATGGAATACTGTGCAACTTCTAAAAATAATAGATCAATATGGATTGATGTGAAAAGCTGTCCAAGGTCCGGTAAATGAAAATAGAACAATGTTTAGTGTCTAACAAACCAACGATATATATGGGCTTCTATATTCATAGGAAACTTCTGGTAGCAGTGGCTACCTCTAGGGAATGGTACTAGATAGAAAAAAAAGGGAAATTTACTTTTTAATGTACTCTTTACGTTTTCTAAAAATTCATAAACATGTATTAGTTCAATTTTTTAAAACATTGTTCAAAAATGTTTAGGGTTTTTGAAACTCCTTTTATGATTTTATCCTGAGGAAATAGAGATATAGTACATATTTTGTGCTAAGATTATCATGAAAGCATTTATTAAAATGGTGAGATTGGAAATGACCTGAATGTCTAGCATTAAGAGAATGGTTAAGTAAATAAAGGAAAATGGACTGGAATATAATGCAATCATTAAAAGAAAAATCACACAAAAAAACAGGTTTCCGAAAATTTTAGCCAGATGGGGAAATGCTGACAATATGCTAAGTAGAAAAAGCGTATTCTGTGTAAATTCAGTATTAATATTAATAATGTTAAAAATGCATTGGAAAAAAAGCTTGGAAGAAAATATCTACAAATGACAACAGTGACTGCCTCTGATAGGTAGTGAGATTGTAGGGGATTTTATTCTTCCTGGACCTCTATATTTTTGTATTCTTTTCAATTTTTCTTCAATGATCATGCATTATTTTGTAACGTGTAATAAAAACAGAGTAAAATACTGAGGAAACCATGACATACATTACTGGCATGAGTCAGGGGCTGAATTTCATGTTTAAATTAGTTTCAGAAACACAGGAGTGGTTACTAGGCAACCTGCTTGGGAAATCATGTTCCTTTCCACTGTTGCTGGAGTGTCTCAAAGTGTGCGTGAGTGTTTCAAAGAAAATGTAAGAGATGAACCCTTGCAAAAGCAGACTCCTGTTAAGAAAAGACAAGCTTTGCCACTCAGTTTTGGTCACTGGGACTCTCCTGACCTGAGAGGCACATGGTGGGCTGAATTTTTTTTTGCAAATGACTAATTGATTTTAATGAAGATTCCTATAAGTATGTATAATCTGATAGATATTAAAGTCTCTGCTTATGGTGTGGGAAACTGGGTGGGCATGGGGATGGGAAACAAGAGCCCAAACCAGTAACCCCAGGTGGATGGTTTTGCTGAGAATCCAGGGCTGTGGGTGCAGGCAGTGGCAAGGCTTTACAAGATGAATTGCAGCTCAAGATGTGAAAAGATTGCCTTATCATCATGTGAGCCATTTCTGCCATTATAGATAATCCTGCTGAGCCAAAGGGCTTTTAATCAGGAGGAAACACTGAAAAATGGATTCAGAGCTAAGAAACCCTTGGCCCAGCCTGATGGGCTGTGGAGGATGGGCTGAGTTAAGAATGCTTTTTAGCCTCCAGGGAGCTCTGTTCTTTACAAAGAGTTTGCAGAAGGTGCAGAAAGTATTGTTCTCTGCCCACTGTGTATGTTTTGTTGATTGTGACTACTACATTTTCCAGTAAGAATGAAAGGCGTTCTGCCAGATAAACAGGGTCAGAGCCCAATGCTCACTCTTTGGACCCCTAGTGGTTGTCTTTTGCAATTAAAAAATTAAGTGAGGTAAACAGCAGGCGTTTTGCGTATTGATAGCAAGTGATTAAGGGTTGCTGCTTTTGACCTTGGTGTCCTCCAGGCTTCATCACAGCTCAAGGGAGAGGCTGCATATCAGGAGCTCTGGCCTCAGGAGCAACAGACCCACTTTCTAATGGAAGGTGGCATAGGAGGGCAGGAATCTTTCAAAATGGAGGGTGAAGAGCTTATTCTGTCTATTAACTTCTGCACCCATGTCCTGCATCCCACTTAATAATGGTCCACCGAATCTGGCTACCCACCCTTTAAAGTGACAGACACCTGGAGGGTAAAGGAAGAGGGGGACTAATATTTATTCACCCCTCCTTATGTGGTAGCTCTTGGGAGTTTAACACATGCTTGTGTTAAATGTTTGTGGTCTGGAGTGATATATGGAACTTATGAAGTACATAACATTATTCCTGTTTTTCTGTTGAGGGAACTGAAGTGCAGAGAGGTTTAAAAGTGTCCAAGATCTCTTAGCTAATAGATGGCAGAACAGAAACGCAAACTCAAATTCCAAAGCACCTGATCTTTCCTTTCTACCAAGATGCCCCACCCCCAATGCCCTCCATTTTGTTGGCCCAACCTGTCAGGTGAGAACCCCACTGTCTCTTTGTCCTTGAGTCAGTCCACCCTAGGGGGGGGGCCAACGTTTTCCCTCTTCTCTGAACCTCTCATTTGGCAGTGAGTCACTCCTTTAGGGCATTTTCTTCTTATATTAATTGTTTAGCTCTTTTATTATTATTATTCAACTTTTCTTAGAAGTTTGTATTTTTTCTTCCAATAGTCCATAGGCACCTTGAAGGAAGGAACAATGTGCTAATTCTTCTGTAAACTCTCTGCCCAGCATTCAGTAAATATTTAGAGTAAGAGTGAATTTAGCAACTCAGTTCTGGTCAGAACTTACCTCCCAGGGCCTGTTTGTACTAGGAAACCAGCAAATAGTTTTCATTTTTATCTGAAAACAATATTCTCACCAAAAACACCTAATTAAGTGACATTTTCCCCTGATGAAAGGTTTGCAACCTAAAGTAAGTTAAATACAGATTTCTTTCTCTAGGAGCGTAGAATCTTGAACTCTTACGTAGCTTGGCTAGTATGACATGGGATTTGGGTAAAAGGTGGAATCTAAGTCACTTAGGGCTCCTTTTGCTCTGACTGGAATCTGTTGATTCTCAGGCCAGACACAGCACACTCTATTATGCCTTCTTCCTGAAACGGGGTTCTGCTCTGACAAGCTGGGACCCTAATGACCTGAGAACAAGGAACTGGCTTCTGTGCCAGGAGCATTTGCATCTGGGTTTGTTTCATCTTCCTCTTACGGCTGCCCTCTAGGGAGCCACACTTGGCACAGGTATGTGCACAGAAAGGTTAAGACCCAAAGCACCCAGCTCCCACCATCCTGCCACAGCGGAGATCAGACTGCCATTTCTCAGAGGAGGTCAGCTAAGACTGCCTGGGGAAGTGTGGCATGGGGGAGGTCTACTGGCAATCAGAAGACCTCCTGACAGGCTCTTGCCACTATAGTCATGTATTTCATGAGCATTTATTGGGCATCTCTTGTGTTCCAGGCTCTGGGGTTACCAGGGCAAATATAGCATTTGAAAGGTGTTCAGTCTGGTGGTGGAGGACAAACATGTAAACAATTAAACAATAGGATAGGCATTATAATAGAAGCATGTATGAGAAACCTTAAGAGCACAGAGGAGGAAACACAGAATTCTGCTCAGGGAAGTTAAGAAAAAGCCTCATTGATTAGGTGACTCTCAAAATGAGTGGAAAAACAGGAGAAATTCTTCACTGATTGGGCAAGGTGGGATGAGTATTATAGCTGAGGAAATGACACACACAGTAGAATGGAGGCAGGAAGGAATGCAGCAAAAAAATCTATGTGGGGATGGGAGGGAATGAGTCTGATGGGGAAGGCAGAGCTGAGAATATGAAGGGCCTTACGTGCCGTGTCTTAAAGTATGTCTCCATCCTATGGATGATGAGGGAACATGAAAAGATTTCCAACAGGGAAGGGGGTGTGACATGGTCAGATTTCAAAAAAATCTGTGTAACAACAATGTGTAGGAGGGACTAGAGGAGGAAGAGATTGAAGTAGAGGGACCAGTCCTGAAGGGGTTTGCCATAGGCCAGCTCACACTACCTTGTTGTGTGTCAGGGGAGATGAGGGGGACAGCATGGGATTAGGAGATGGGACCAATGAAACTCGGTGAGAGATGGGATGTGGCGATGTGTGAGAGGGGTCTAGCTTAGGCATGGGAGATGGGAATGGTGGCCCCATTCAACAAAATCAGGAACAAATGGGGGTGGGGTGGGAGAAAAGGTCAGTGGGGAAGGTGACTTAAATTTTGGCAATGTCTAAAGTGCGGGTGAGCCATCCAAGTAGAGCTGGTTGGTATATGGGAGTTTGAGCTCAATGTAGACGGCTGGTTCCTGATGGAAACGGAAGAAGGCTGGATCAGGCTTCTCTCTCTGTAGACATTCAATAAACATTGTTTTGAGTAGCTAGCTAATTAATGATTACAAGGCACTGGGAAAACAGAACAATGTTGCAATGTAAATGGATGCTCCTACAGTAATGGACTGATGGTTTCAGAAAAGCTCTAGCTAAATAACGCTATTTTTTTCTAGCTATAAATTTAACTCTTCTTCTGCAGTTGGATTTTCGATTACACAGCGAAAAATGCAGCAGGGGAAATGGGGAAGAGGGGCATCCAGGGGTCATATTGTGCCTGCAGCGCAAAACTGTTAGCAAGTTCCAGCCAAAACGGAAAAGGAAGTAATCTGATCTGGTGGAAAAGAGAGGAAAGTCTAATTGTCCTAGTTTCAAGTGCTGATTCCTTAAGTAACTAGCTGGGTGTCTGTAATAGATTATCAGACAGTGTAGTAAATGTTTGCTACCACTTTTAGAGGTTTAGTAACAGTTTTAAGCTCTTTACATGTATTCCTTATTCCGTCCTCAGAACCACCTCATCGGTGGTCCTGTATTATGCCTTCTTTGTGATGAGTAAACTGAACACAGAGAGTTTAAGTGACTAGCCCAAGGCCATTCAGGTAAAAAGTGGCAGTTTCAAGATTTGAGCCCAGCCAATCTGGACCTAAAATCCTTTTAGAGGCAATTAACTACTATGCCGTGCTGCTATGTAAAAATGTTAGGAAATATCATTTCTCATGGCATTCGATTTCTTACCAGAGCATGGGTTTTATAAAGGGCAGGTGGCATAATTTATATTAAGGCCTAAATTATAGCTGTACATTTTCATTGTGTTCTCCCATGATTGGTAGTGTTTGAAGAATTGTCCCTAATTCTTTTTTCTGGGAAAGTGCTATAATTATGTGACTTATGTTTGCAGACCACAGCGGACTACTTGAACAGCATTATCATTCAACATTGGAATCCTGTTTATGGATTCAGCGTAATAATAATGATCATGGGCTCATGGGTAAGAGAGACCGTGGTTCCATGCCAACTCTGTCACTTGACACAGTACTTAGAGCTCTCAAGCAAGCCCCATCCTCATCCATACATGCGATAATACGAATAACTTTGTAGGACTATGATGATTACAGTGATTGGGAGTTCACAGTTCAGGGTAAGAGGGTCATTGAGTGCACTAAGACACAAATAGATATGTGAACATTGGGGGAAGCACTTTCCAAGAAAAAGGAACTGCAGAAGTTTGGCATTGGTAGGGAACTTGGAGTGTGTGATACTCTAAAAGGTCCATGGGATGGTCTCATAAATGTATTAAGCAATTAGCATTCTTTGAAATATTCAACAGTCAGCATCTCTGTCTTTATATAGTATGTATATAACTAATTAAGCAAAACTTATAATTTTGAGAAAATAATTGTATTCAAACATTTAAGCATCGACTGCAAGCCTAAATTAAGTTTTTCTATTCACTTAATTAAAAATCACAATATGATCACATTGGATTTTCTTAAATACATACATCAAGTGCCAGAAAAAGCTGACAAAACACACATTAATTACCACAATGATTACAGAAATTATTATTAAATATTTATTTAAAAATTGTTACTACCATGGATTTAAGGTCGTTTGCTCATCATTTCCATTGTTATCCATATTTTAATTCTTATTTTAATTTTGAAGCTTCCCGGGATTCTATTTCTACATCAATTCACTGTTGCAATAATAATACAGATCATCCCCCCTACACACACACACACACACACACACACACACGCACGCACACGCGCGCACACACACACGCGCGCACACACACACGCACACGCGCACACGTGCACACACACGCACACGTGCACACACACATGCACACGCGCGCGCACACACACACACACACACACACACACACACAATTCAGATTAGCCAAAGTTGCAGATTCTGAGTTATCAAATCATTGATTCTTGGTGGGGACACTGGACCTAGTAATTTAAACCTACACAGTTAGTCTTTAGATTGAGCCCTTTTAAAAATAATCAACCCTCATTTCTGATGTGATAGGAATTTTAAGTCCCTTTTAAGTTCAAATACATTTTGAGTTTTGACTATCTGAAGCATGTCTTCTTTAAATTTTTTACAATCTATATTCCCCATTCCACAATTCAGCCATTATTATAATTCATCTGATCTGTTGGTGTCATTGGCAACTTAGGTATGCTTTATCAGGTACCTCATTATAATTATAGAGTACTCTAGAGCCTTGTTATTCAAAGTGTGGTCCATGGACTAGCAGCATAAGCATCATCTGGAATGAAGATTCTCAGTCTCATTTCAGACAAGTTGACTCAGCACCTGCATTTTAACATTTCTCCCACCCCCACCTCACCCCCAACTTGTGATTTGATTGCACTTTAAAGTTGAGACACGCCAATATAAAGATTTCATTTACCTGGAGATGAGGGATCAAGCCTGCAGCTGGCACTTCTCTTCAGGACACGCAATTAATTTATCATCTTGGAACCCACTATGGCTTCCTCTTTTCCTATAGTTTGAAACTCTAATGGCTATGATTTTCTGCTACATTGACCAAGAGAAGAGATCCTGGCACTGAATCTGAGGAATCCAATATTGAAGGACAGAGTAGCTGAGGAGGAGTTGACCAGAAAGGTAGGAGAAAACCAGGTGAGCTTAACAGTCCTGGAAGCCCAGAGCAAAGACCTTTCTAGGACATAATATTTGTCAGGCTCTCTTATCACACCGATGAGCACATAGTGAGTACTCCATAAACATTAGCCATTATTCCTGTTGTGATTACTATTAGCAGTAATTTAAAAATGAAGACCGGGAAAAAAAAAAGACAGATTAACAGGAGAAAAGGAAAAAAAAATTAAAAAAATAAAAATAAAAATAAAAGTGAAGATCGGATGTTGTCTCGGACAAGCTGGGGAAACTCAAGAAGCATTATCACAGAGACTGCCCACAAGAGTCACTTTCGGGGACCCTTGGAGCAGGTATCTATGGCCCTTCTAGAGTGTAGAATGTAAAAGGGCTGATTTGCAGAATGAACTCAGAAAAAAATAAGGTCAGAGGAAATAGTGTATTTACTGTTTACATTTCCTTCTGAGGGCAGGATGAGATGGTGTGAAGGGAGAAGATGATAACACACATAAGTAAACTTGTTTTAAAGAACGGTACACCTTTTCCACCACTTTATTTTCTGGATCTTGATCATAGCACTTAATATATATATATTTTTTAACATAAGCAGATGGTTTGAATACTGTTTTCAAAATTTCCTGCCCTAAAGGAGTGAGTGAGCGATCTAGTCCTACAAACCAGGTAAAACTAGTTCCTCTGAAATCCTCCTGGGATACTCTGTTTGGGTATTGCAGGGATGTGTTCTGTTCTCTAATCTGGCTAAGAGATAAGGAAAGGATAATGCAGAAACATTCTAGAAAGTACATTGATTAGGACAAACTGACTCTAATAATCTATTTCATAACTTAAATCTGTTAATAGAGTTATTATCATAAGCAGTTAGCTAGTAGCCAGAAACCCTGGATGAATGGATGGGCTGCTGCAGATTTGGTGTTTGAGCCTGTTATATTTCAAACTGTTTTTTGGTGCCATCTCTTTAGGGCTGGTTAAAATCTGCAGATTTCACGAATGACGTTATCCTCAGCATCCTGTGCAGGGACCTGCAGGGAGGTTACAGAGACATCTTGTGGCTGAAAAGGGTAAGTACCCTGGCTTTGTTAGAAAATAAAGATTTGCATTGTGTCTAAAATTTGGTTTATTTTCATGGTTGAGAATTTCATTCTTTCTTCCAATTCTTTTTGTAGGACTGAAGTTACATATTTCTCAAATAGACTTTGATTCGTTTAGATTATTTTTTTTTGATAGTCTCCAGATTTTCTTTCCTAAAGAAACCATCCACCAGGTGACCAGCACCATCAGCTGGATTAAATCTAACCAGGGCTAGGATTAGGGCGAGACAAGCTCATATTTAAGGAGGTCCCAAAATTCTCAAAGAATATAGATAACATTTGAATGCAATATTTTAAAAAGTCAAAATTAATGGGGAAAAAAGCATGACAAACAAAAATATCAAAATCATAAATGCAGGATCAGTACTAGTGATGTCCCCTTTTGTGTCAGACTCCAGTGTGGCTCTGAAAGGCACCGATGACCTACTCCTTGACCTGGCTCAATCGTGGCCAGTGGCCTGGATCTTCTCGTGGCTTTCCCGGTCTCCTCTCGTTTAGATCAAGTGTAAGGAGCCTAGGTCAATGGCAATGATAGGTGAGAAGAAACAGAGAATAGAAAATTTAAAAGGTGGCCTTGAGGGAAAAACTCGGGAATGAAGTCTTCTGGTTCTCCCTTTACCTGTCAGGACCCTCTTTCCGCTGCCTTTCTCCCAAACATTCTTCTCATTCCCACAGAGCTTCTCTTTGCTAGGTGGGCCTGAGCAGAGGAGACTCAGACACTGAGAGCAGGTGGGAATGGGAGATGGAGGGGGGCCTTGCTCTGGTGAGAAAGCCCCTTCTCGCTTCTTTCCTATTTGGACACACCCCTTTATTTCCTGCTTACCAGGACCAGGGCAAGGGGTGGGGAAGGGTAAGTGAGGATCTGGGGCCACAGGGACATACCACTTCTCAGGGGGGCACATCCGTGGAGGATGTGGGTAGCTAGTATAGCTCAAAAGTGCCCGTGGAGGGTATGAGTTTGGCCTGTGTAATGCTGTCTCTGCATCTCCCCATTCCTCTTCATGCAGATCAGCAACCTGGAGGGAGTGAGCTACTACTGTTCACGGGGAAGACGGTCCCCCTCTGGTGTCCTCCCTAAGTCTACGGGGCTTGCCTTTCACCTAACTAACTCTTGCATTGTCATCAGACAGTTGGCGTCTGCAAACAGTAAGAGAACATTGTGCAATTGTAACCACACAGCTGCTATGAAAAGAGGAAGTAAAAGGCCTGTGGGGTGAGAACTTGCTGGGGTAAGGAAGGATCAGAAACCCAAGAACAAAGGAAAATTTCAGAAAAGTTGCAAGAAGCAAGTGGCCTAACAAAGAGGCCAAAAGGGTCTCGTGGATGAAGGTTCCTCAGCACACGATGAAGAAACAACCCAGAAATAAGAATCCAGGGGGTACTCACCTTACTCAACTGTGTAAAATTTTATGGCTTTCAAATATATTCCCTTAGGGGATTTCAGGGAGAATAGTATGCACCCTCTGACAAAGCACAGATACCAGAGCCTGCCACAGTCCCTGGATCATTCACCTGTAGACATTGGATACCCTGTATCGTGTGTCAGCTGTTCTCCTGACCCAGAAAACTGCATATCCCTTATCACCTGCTTGTGTCTCTTCATGAACTTGGCTCTTCTGTTGGCAACTAATGGGTCTCTTTTTACCAGGGGAGGTTTTGTGGGCTACTGGAGCCTGTGTGGTTCAGCAGGGGAATCATATTAACATTTATTGAGAGCCTGCTATATGCCAAGTATGTGCCTGGCACTTTATCTGTTTCTCTTGAATCCTCACAATAGCCTTTTAAGTAAATATTATAATTATCTTTTTTTTTTCTTACAAGTGAGAAAATTGAGACGTGAAGAAACTATGTGATTGCTCAAGCTCACATAACTAGTGAGTAGTGGTTCCAGGACTTTTATCTGGGCAACAGGACTCCTCCTGTATCTTTATGTTCTTTTTGTTGCATTAGGTTAGCAGAGACATTGGGTGGGGGGGGGGGGGGGGGGAGATGGGACTCCTCCACACTCTCCCCCCGCATCCATGGCAGACACTGCTAATCAATCCTGGTGGTTGTTTCTTTTGAGGTAGGACTATGCATAAGACACAGGTTACAAATAGAGAAGTAGAAATTACGCTCCATGTTCTCAAGGAATTTTACTTTGCTATAGGAGGTTTAAATAGCATAATACAGCAGTAGACTGGCAGTGGAAGGCAATAAATCACACCTCAGCCATGAGTGCTAAAAAGATTCTGGTAAGCTTATGAATCATAAGAAATACACCCACCTTCCTTTGTCTGAAAGCTGGCCTTTTCCTTACATTTTAATTCCTTAGATTTTTTTTCCCCATTCTAGATATCACTCATTTATCCAATCAATAAATATCTTCTTTGTATCTAAGAGTACAGCACAGAACAAGGCCAAGCCTCTGCTCTTACGGAACTTAATTTCTAGTAGGGAGATTAGACAATAAGCAAACAAGTGCCTCCCCTCCAGCCCCCACCCACCCTCACCCCAACACACACACACGTCAGTTGATCATAAGTGTGATGAGAAAGTGAAGAAGGGGAGATGGACAGAGGCTGTGGAGTGTTGCTTTGTGTAGGATCGTCAAGGAAGGGACTTCTGAAAAAGTGACATTTGAGCTGAACCAAGACAGAAGGGAGTCGACAGAATATGGCCAAGGACACCCCAAGAGAGGGGCACAGAAAGAGCATGAGGCATGCTCTGACTCTCTGATGAGGTCTGGTGTAGTGTGTTTGTGGAATAGCATAGAGGCCAGTGTGGCTGGAGTGCAGTACGCAAGGCGGACAGTGTTAGAGATGGAAAGGGCAGGCCTTGTAGTTGTGGGTAAGGATTTGGGCTTTTACTCTGAGCAAAATGCGAATCCACTGGAGCAGGCTGAAACAGAGCAGTCACATGGTCAGCCTTGCGCTTTAAAATGACCACCTGGCCCCTATATGGAGAATGGACTGTGGGGCAGAGTGTGCTGTTAGGAGGCAAGCCCCGTGGTGCTGATGGGGGCTGGTGATGGCTTGAATCAGGATGCTGAAGGGGGCGAGAGGTGGTTGGATTTCAGGTAGGTTGTGAAGGTGGAGGAGCCGCCAGGATTTGTCGACAGATTGGATGTGGGGCAGTATAAGCTGAAGTGTGTCCCCTAATCCCCAAATGTTAAAATTCTAGCCCCTGATACCTCAGAATGTGATTGTATTTGGAGGGAGGGTCTTTAAAAAGGTAATCAAAGTCAAGTGAGGTCTTTGGGGGTGGATCCTAGTTGAGTGTGACTGGTGCCCTTATAAGCAGAGGAAAGGAGGACACAAACACACACAGAGGAAAGGCCATGTGAAGACACAGGGAGAAGACAGCCACCTACAAGCTAAGAAGAGGGGCCTCAGAAGGATCCAACCCTGTACATACCTCGATCTCAGACTTCCAGCCTCTACAACTGTGAGAACATACATTTTTGTTGTTTAAGCCAGCCGGTCTGTGGTATTTTGTAATGGAGCCCTAGCAAACTACTGCGTGAGGTGTGTAAGAGAAAAGAGTCAGAGATGATGCCTGTTTTATGTCATGTTTAGAAAAGTTGGGAGTCGAGCGTTTTCTTCACGCTGCTCTCAGAAGCACCAAGTGATTGTCCTGCTGGGCTTTGCTATAAGGAGTTTTCTAGTCCACTGCACACCTCTAACATTGCCAGA
Organism: Hipposideros armiger; assembly: GCF_001890085.2. NCBI lineage: Eukaryota > Metazoa > Chordata > Mammalia > Chiroptera > Hipposideridae > Hipposideros > Hipposideros armiger. The sequence continues at coordinate 3,690,990 of NW_017731403.1, forward strand.
AGACCATGGGGAAAGAATGGGACACAGACATATGCAGTTACAAAAGGAGGAATTGGCCCCACAACAGTGTGAACCCCTTTTGGTGGTGCCAGCACCATACTGAGATACGTAGCCCGCTGTTCCTGTTTGCCAGGAGGTCCTCCTTCCTTCCCTCCAGAATCCCTTTTATTCTGATCTTACCTACACATCCCCACACCAAATGGGTCTGGGTACAATTGAGGGATAGGGGTCATCCTCCTAGAAACTAAACCGTGTCCTGGGACTCAGTGAATTTGCCAGAGCCCTGTCTCATTCATGGGGGCTTGAGGGGGATTTGCGTGTACTCTTGTTTCTGAAACATCTCCTTGCTGGTCATTTCTCTCATCCCTTCGCCTGGCTGTAGCCACCCACAGTTGCTTTCATCACTGGGCATGTCACCCATATTTGGGGAGTCTGCTTCCTTGCCCGTGACACTCGAATGGTCACTATGTGGAGGTGGGGAGGCCTGCCCAGCCTCCAGACATCCAACAGGGTTGCTGTGTGTTCTCCAGTTGCCATGCGTTTCTGGCTCCTCACGGGAAAGGTTCTTTTTATGCCCGAGAGCTCCCTCTCTCTAGGACTCTGATATCTACCCCGGGAAGTCTGTGCTGGGGCACAGTTTGAATTAAACGGGCTGAGCTGCACTCAGAGTCAGTCCCCGCCTCACAACGCCCCCATCAAGCTTGTGATCATGATTCTTTTCCCTTCAGGCTGTGCTCCTTCTTCATCCGGGATGCTGGCCCCTACTGCAGTTTTCTTGAGCCTGCTGAAGTGGATTTAAGGATTTGATGACCTATATCAAGGGTCAGCAAACTATGGCCGGGCACCTATTTTTCTAAATAGAGTTTTGCTGGAACACAGCACATTTGCTCACTTACACATTGCCCATGGCTGCTTTCCCAGAACCAGGGCAGAGAAGAATAGCTGCTGCAGAGACCATATGGCCCGCAAAGCTGACAATATTTACTATCTGGCCCCTTATAAAATGAGCTTGCCAACCCGTGTGACGGACTTAGATTGGCTAACTCTCACAAAGTGGATAAGAGGATTAAAAAACTACTCTGCGGGGAGAGGGGCACTGCACTGGTGGTGGGGGAGGGGGAGCGATGGCGGATCTCAGGCTGTCTGGGCTCTCCTCCTGGGCCACCCATCTCGGTCTGCCCCCGCCCCCCCAGTCCCAGTCCCGGTCCCCCTGCTAGAGCCCAGGTATAAAGGCCCAGGACCAGCTCATTATAACTTGAAAATACTTTCAGCAAGTTCTGTAACTTCTTGTTTTCAGTCCAAAGTACTTGATTCTTGCTTGCCTGTTTCAAAAACCCAGGGACCAGGAGCTTACATATCTTCAGCACAATTCCCAAAGCAGCCCTGGACCATAGCCAAAATGAGGGCGAGAATAGAGACTTTTCTTCACAACACAATTGGCTTTTAAAATAAAGGCATCTTGGCCTTAAGTTACTTTGAGTTTTAGCAAGTTCTTATGTTTAGAAAACTCTATTTTGTCTACTCTTCGGAGGGTTTGAGCACAGAAGCTAATAGATTGCCCAGGGTGACCATGCAGCCTGCTTATCTGGAATAGTCCCAGCATAATTTCCAGTTCACTCTCAAAAGTGTCCTGATTTGAACAGTAAATTATATGCTCAATCTGAAAAAACACAGAAAACCTACTACAGAACTAAGTCAATAATTAAATCTTCTGTGGATTAAAATAATATTAATATTGCAATTAAAAAGGACAACAAGGGGCCGGCCGAGTGGCGCGATGGTTAAGAACTGGCTTGGGACGCCAGAGGGCCCCGGTTCGGATCCCACATATGAGGGCCATGACACTGCCCTCCACAGCTAAGATGCTGAACAACAGCTCAACCTGGAGCTGGGCTGCTGTGAGTTGCCGGCGATGGCGTAGGCTGCA
>NW_017731403.1:3693061-3724219 GCF_001890085.2 Hipposideros armiger
GTGAAGCAATGTCCTCCACAACTAGACTGAAGAACAAAACGACAGCAACTTGTCTGTTCCCCTTCCCCCAATTCCCCAGCACTGTTCCCATCCCCTAATTCCCCAATAAAAATCTTTAAAAAAAAAAAGAAAGGACAACAAGAAAATGTCAGGACTGATATTCTCCCACCCATAGTACAAACTGCTTGTCAGATAAAATAATTATCCTCTAGTCAGGTCTTTCAAGAAGTTGGTGAAAGAGAGAGGGGACAGGGAGAGAAATAGAGAGAGAGAAAGAGAGAGAGAGAGAATGACAGTGGATAGGGTTGGAAGAGAGGGAAATGGATGGATAGATGAATGGATAGCTAACTAGCTAGATAGATAGCTAGATAGATAGAATTGTGGCTACAGGTACATGCTCAATTTAAAAAAAAATGCTGGGGTGCATTTCCCCCCTCTAAATGTCAGTTATTCAGCACTTTTTATGGCCAAGTGCTGTTCTTTGGATTTCACATATATTAACTCATTTAATTCTCAAAACATGCACTACTATAATTGTTCCCATTTTATAGATGAAGAAACTGAGGCACAGAGAGGTTAAGTAATCTGCCCAAATTACACAGCTGGTAAGCGGCAGGTGGTCTTGAATCCAAGCACTTTGTCTCAAGAGTTTCTACTATTAAACTCGATATTATATTGCTTTTCTTAATTATAAAAATAAAGATAGAAAGAAACCTGAAAATGTTCAGAGAACTCTGCCTCAGTGGGTAGACTTTTGGGCATGACTTGGCATCCTGGCTACTAGTGCTTATCCCAAACTCTGGTGCATGGTGAAAGAATTGGGAGACGGTTCCTTTAAAGGAATTTGAGTTTTTAATTTCAAGGAACATGCCCAGGATGAACCCAGCAAATTTAGAAAGTAGCAGTGAAATAGGTCCCTCCGCAGGCATGGAGGCCCATGGGCATCTCCTGAGATTACATTGAGATAGGGTGTCACAGCTCTGAGCACCCAAGACAGCGCTCCTCTGCCTAGAGCTCAGGCTCCAAGGGGAGGCCGAGGGTCTCTGGCTTGGCTCTCCGTGGAGAGTCAGCGTCCTTTCCCGTATGCCCCCTTTCTGGGCCCCATCTGTAAAATGAGGGAGCTCAGCTAGATGGTCTCTAAGAGCTCTTCATGGATTAAAAATATTCTGACTGCAGATTTAATGACATGGAGAAAATATACATGCCATATTGATTTGTGGGGGTAAAGTCCTTTATAAAACATTATGTTTGAGTTTTGCAATTTTTGTTCAGAAAAATACGTGTAGCAGAATAAAGGTATTGGTCCTCTTCACCCCTTTGTACTCTTTCATTCCCTCTCTTCTACTGGGAGAGGGTCTTCTAGCAAAAAAAAAAAATCACTGGGACTCTTTGTCAGGCAGAGGCTCTATTCCAAGGGACTGGAACATGGCCATCAGCCTCCTGGAATGGAGCCAGGGGTGCTCCAGGAGAACTGACCCCGGTGGGCAAAGGGTTCTCAGCAGCTTCAACCAAAAAGGGTTGAGCAGGGACCCTGAGGGGAGGAGGGAGAGGCAGGAAAGGATGGGACACCATTCAAGGCAGATCGTGCGTGAACTACAGTGCAACCCCAGGAGAGCAGCAAGATTATTTAGAAGCATCCTCAACACTTTTACGTGTTCATCATCTGTATGGAGCAGGACAGACTTCTGCTAATGGCCTGTGTCCTTCCAGATCTTAAGGACATGACAACACAGTACCATGAGCATTTAAGAAAGATGGCTGCTGGGGTCGGCTGAGTGGCTCAGTTGGTTAAGAGCTCACTCAAGAGTTTGAGCTCTGAGCAATGGCAGTTTGAGTCCTGGCCCAAGCTGAGCAGCCATTGAGCTGCCAACAGGTGGCAGGATGGCTCAGCTAAAAAAAAAAAAAAAGAAGAAGAAAAATGGCTGCTGTGTGAACCCTGTCTATCTCTGCATGGTTGGATTCTTCTGGGTGACCTTTCTTTTCCTGCAGTATGCTTTTCTACACTTTCTACAGAAGATACGTATTGCTTATATAATACAAATTGTGTTTAAAAACTATTAAAATCTTATGGAATGTCTCTAATATCCCAATATCAGAGTTGACAATAGGTAAGTACCTCAAAATTGGTCCATCGGGGAGGATTTGGTTCCCAGAAACTCTGAAATGGCTGGAATATTTTACTGTGGCAAGGGACTGCTTCTCAAAAGGTGCAGATGTTGAAAGGATTATTGTGCTCTCTAGAAAGTCTTTGAATTGTGGGTCCCTTTTCTCTGGCCAGAATATACTCCCTCAGGGGATGATTTTGCACAAACTGTGGTGAGATGCTGTCAGAATTTCTACCCATGAGCCTGGGGAAGGCAGCTGCTGGCATGAGAATCATGAACTTCCAAACTGAAATAGTTTAGTGCTCTGTGCCTTAATTAACATGCCAATAGATGCGACCAGTCCTAAATTAATAGGTGCTTAGGAAATGAGGTACCCTTGGGCGGTTCCAAACTTTTGGATGGCTGAGGTTTTTCAGATTATTTTCACTGTCTGAGTCTACATTTTAGAAAATCAGTCTAAAGCATACCCACCTGCTTTTCAGTCTCACTGAACTCTAAACAGTGAATGTAATGGATTTCTTCTTCCATTAGTGTCCTGCAAACTATGGGACCACTATATTACAGCTCCCCCTCTGTCTTTCTGTCTGTCTCTGTCTCTGTCTCTGTCTGTCTGTCTGTCTGTCTCTCTTTGTTGTATGGCTTTGAACCAAAGAAGAGCTAGTGACTGGGCATCTCTGGACCTCAGTTTCCTCATGTAAAAGAAGACGTTCAATTCAATTTCAAAAGTACCTTCAGCCTCTGAGATTCCAGAGTGGATGGTTGGTTGAAGGAGGCCTGAGCGTGGGCACTAGGAATTGTGTCATTTGATGGATGAGTCAGACTAGGGCGCCAGGAAAATAATGTCTTCACAATCAACACAAGGGCACAGGCAATTAAGAAACGCATTTAGCTGACAGCTTGAGTGTCTGTTCCATTTGGAGGATATATTCCTGAAGAAGGACAGGGTGACTCATCAGTCGGCTGTAACCTGACGAACTAGAGCTATCCAATTTCCTTTCTCTGATTCCAGGCAACCGAAAGATCTTCATTTGGTTTTCCAAGGCAGTTTCCCCAGGCAAGAGGGGGGCAGGTTATCTCTGGAAATTGAAAATTGACATTCTTTTGTGAGGACAAAATTAGATCACATATGAGAAATGACTGTGAAATTATATGAAGTAGCAGAGGGAAAGCATCCTTGATAATATTATCGTTATTTATTAATCATTCTCATGCTGATTTGCTTAGTAGCCTTTGAGCCATTTTTGTTTTTGTTTTTAATTTTTTTAAGAGCTAGTAAACCCTGGGTGTCTTCAGAAATATGGAAATTCTGGATCTGCAAAGCCAATCAGGTGGAAATCACTAACATTTACATAGTGCTTTACAATTTTCAAAGTGCTTTTGCATACAGTATCCCAGTAACTCTGGGAGAGAGAGCATATTATTTTGCCAGTGTCTAGTTCAGGAAGGCTCAGTATAATAGAGCTAGGAAGGATTTGGGCTGGCAGTCTAACCTGTGTACAAATCACAGTGCTGCTGCTTGTAAAGGGGGTGAAATGCTCCTCTTCCATCCAACACTCTCCCCCCCCCCACACACACACACAACACATACATACTATGCAGGATCTGCGCCCAGTGGGACAACTGAAGCAGTGATGAGAAGCAGAAGGCAGAGGAGAAACCCAAATGCCAATCTGTTCTGGAGATCATGGAGTTGCTTCTCTCTCCTCCTTCAAATGCTGCTCAAAGTGCATACAGCCTTTCCAGATGGCTGCCCCATGGCTGGGTCTGCTCAGCTTCCTTTAGTCCCCAGACTCAGGCTGAATCTGCTTGTTGCAAATATAGAAAGTACCCATTCTACAAAAGTGGACTCTTGGGGGTATTGAGCGCCTCTCTCTCCCCACCAAAAGTTTGGTCTGGATGTTCCTGCTGCGGGTGGCTAGAGACCCTCAACTGGGACAATCCCCCCAGAGCAGCACTGCCTGACCTAACCCACCTGGGGCTCCTGGCATCTCAGCTGCTGGAGCTGCCAGTCTCAGATTACCAGGGGGGAGAGAGGGCGGGTCTGAATCCTAGGACCTCAGACTCTCTGTGAGGTGCAAGACTGAGCTCTCCATCAGCTACTGGAGTCTGCAGCAGAGTGGGATCTTTGTGCCTAGACCTTTCCCATTCACAGAGGAAAGTGGAAGACTGTGCTGTCCGGCTGAGAATTTATAGAGGTTCAAGAACAAAGATGAACTGGCCCCATTACTGCATCTCCTTTTACTGGATCTATGTTGCTGCCTCTGGACTGAGGGGTAAGAGGCTGGAGGGTGGGTAACCATCTCTATTCATCTGGGGGCACTTTTTGGTGGGAGTTGGGGGGTGGGCCAGAAAACACAACCAATGATCTAACTGCAAGGAAGTGTTCCGTACTTCTTATTGACCGGGGCTGATCGCCAGTAGGTAGGGCATGCCAGAAAAGTAATCCTTATCAACCCAAAGCTTGTCCTTAGCTAATGCTGGATCACCCCAACTCTAATTCCCAGTCTGTTGTTATTTGCCGTGAAATACACATGACGCCGAAGGTTGATCTAAGTCCCTCTTTTTGTGCAGCTGTAGAAACAGCAGACGGGAAATATGCTCAGAAGTTGTTTAATGACCTTTTTGAAGATTATTCCAATGCTCTCCGTCCAGTAGAAGATACAGATAAAGTCCTGAATGTCACGCTGCAGATTACACTTTCTCAGATTAAGGATATGGTGAGTATCATATACTGGTGACTCTTTGGCATGTTGCTTAGAGGGAAATGAATAGTGCTTTCCAAAGCACTTTAACTGGGAATTTGAGAGGGGATAAGAACAGATAGCATGTGCAAGCTGGTGGAAGAAGGAGACACCAGGGAAAGGAAGCTTTCTACAAAGTTAATTTCACTAAAAGTGACCTAATCCTGGCCATTAACAGTTAGAGTCTTTGATCATCTAAAAGATGGTGTTACATATTATATGATTCCATTTCTATGAAATGTTCGAAATAGGAAAAATCATAGAAATAGAAAACAGAGTAGTGGTTGCCGGGGGCAGCGAGAAGGACAAGAGAATAATGAGTGACAGCTTCATGGCCATAGGGTTTCTTTTTGGGGGTGATGAAAATGTTCTGGAATTAAATAGTGGTGATGGTTGCACAATACAACATGAATATACTAGAAACCACTGATTCACACACTTTACCATGGTTAAAATGATGAGTTTTATGTTATGTGAATTTTATCCAAATTAAAAACAAAGCAAAGTGGTATTTTAAGATGGCATACATTATTTAGTGCTTATATATGTTTAATTACACAAAATTATGAAACTTGAAAAACTTTCTTTCTGTCCATTGGAAATATTTTCTCACTTTATCAGTCAAGTGAATCACCAATTGATCAACTTTCAGAGCAATTTGGGCAGTTGGTCCATGCAAAGATCTGATGACTTAAATATTTGTCCACTTTGCATTCCAAACACTAACTGAGGCAGTCAAGCAAGGGGCTAGACTGAAAAAGCTCCCATGTTTTCTATTTATTGAAAATCGATTAGTGCTCTTGGAATTTCTGTTGTGAAGAACAGAGTTCTAGAGATGGAAGGCATTCGGTTGAGGTGTCTGCTGGACAAAGTTATATCTGGGTTAATTGTGCAGGATGAAAGAAACCAGATTCTGACTGTCTATTTGTGGATCCGCCAAATCTGGAACGATGCGTACCTCACGTGGGATCGAGACCAGTATGACGGTCTGGACTCCATCAGGATCCCCAGTGACCTGGTGTGGAGGCCAGATATTGTCCTATATAACAAGTAAGTGCAAGCCAGGAGTTTCTCAGGGATAAACTTATTGATTTAACGGAATTTTAACATAATGAAAAAGGAATATTTAAAACATGCATATATGAAGTACCAATTCATGTTCTTAAGCCCTGAAAGTATGGCAATAAAATCTTAGATGATAAAATAATAGCACATAAAAGCTTAGAGATAGCATTCCCTTTTCAGGTAAGAAACTGTTTTAGAGGGTGTATTAGTTTTCTAAGGCTGTCGTAACAAAGTACCACAAACCAGGGGGCTTAAACAACAGAAATGTGTTGGCTCACAGTTCTGGAGGCTAGAAGTGCAAGATAAAGGTACTGGCAAGGTTGGTTCCTTCTGAGGGCTGTGAGGAAGAATCTGTTCCAGGCCTCTCCCCTGGCTTCTGGTGGTTGCTGCCAATCTTTATTTTTCCTTCACTTGTGCATCACCCTAATCTCTGCCTTCATTTTCACGTGGCATTCTCTCTATGTGTTGCCTATGTCCATGTTTTCCCTTTTATAAGGTGTTGGATTAAGTGCCCACCCTATACTAGTGTGACTTCATCTTAACTAATTATATCTGTAATGACTCTATTCCCATTAGATCACATTCTAAGGTGCTGGGGTCTAGGATTTCAACATATGAATTTTGGGGGGGGACACAATTCAATCCATAATAGTGGTGATCCCTGGCCCAAGATCATGTATCAATAACAATGATACTACCAAATTAAATCAGAACGGGTCAGCTAGAAGCTGACCTGTGGATTTTGAACTTTGTATGGAGTGGAGAATGCACCAGATTATAAGATCACCAGTGGCCTTTTCCTGGTCCCCAAGCAATGGGCCTTGAGTAAACGGGTAAGTAAGTTTTATGTTTCTCAAACTATGAAGTGCACACAAATCACCTGAGGAGGTTGTTAAAGTATAGATTCTTATTCAGTAGGCGTGGGGTAGAGTTTGACATTCTGCATTTCAATCAGCTCCAGATGTTAGTGCAGGTGGCTCATGGACCACACTCTGAGAAGGAACGAGATTGCTTGACCACAATTCAGGCTCAGCTCCTTCATCTGTTTTCAAAAGGGGTTTCTCTCTCTTTTTGTTCTGGAACTCAAGTTTCTGTGGGTTGGGAAACTTTGACTCAGAACAAGGTGAATGAGGGGCAGTTCACAGGGGCTTTTCTAACGGCTCAGCCTTCTAGTGGGCATGAGTTTTCCTTTTAGAAGCAACACTGGTGTCCTGGAGCCTGAATTTTAGTCTCACTCCTTACCCAGAGGGCTCCTCTAATGATTACGAACCCCTTGAATCATAGACCTGATCCTGCTGACCAATCCGCACTCTGAGTGGCCAGAGGAGTCTTCCACCTTTTCTCCAGCAAGATGACATCCAAGTGGTAATGCTTTATTACTCCAGCTGACCACTGCTCGCTCTCTCTCTCTCTCTCTCTCTCTCTCTCTCTCTCTCTCTCATCTCTCTGTCACACACACACACACACACACACACACACACACACACACAGAAGGTGAGAATGAAACATGTCCACTACCTCATCTCACCCACAGGGTGCAGGAAAGTAATCAGAGAACGCGGTTTACATAGATCAGCATCAGCATTCTATTAGTTCTAACAATTCTTCCTGGAAAACAAACAGCATGCTGGTTCTCCTCTTCTTCCCTCTTTGATTGACTGAAGCAGTGACCAGCTCCTACAGAAATGCTCCTTTGCAAGTTGCACGGTAACCTAAGTTAAGCCTACCCCAGACCCCATTTATCAGAGAAACCAGTTATGTGCTCCTGAGCTCACACAACCCTTCTGTGGTTTTGATAAATTCTGTCCCCATTCTCTCTCTCTTCCTCCCAGATCATTGGCCTTGAAATGTGTGAGTTCTGACGCCCATCCTTTCACACACAGAGCCTTCCACCACACTGATTAATCAACATTTTTCTGTTCCTTTTGTTTGACTCTTTAGTCTTCCTTGCCCTCTTGTCACAGACAGTTCTGTTTCAGATCCTCCCTTATTCTCCTTCTCAGTAATATCAGAGTTTTCCTATTTAGAGGAAACTCTAAATGTAGATATGGTCAGATGTCATTTGCATTTTTTTTTAAGCCAACTGAAATGAGAACCGAAGAAAGTTATAGGACTGGGCAAAGGAGGGACCCCAGTCATATCCACTTTTCTGACCCTGGTCCTTCTAGCTGAATCTCTGGACCCACAGAATCTTCTGATTCCAAATATAATATAACTACTTCTCAGAATATGGTACAAAAGCTTGTAGGCCACAAAATGGGCTTGAAGTATTTGGTGGACAATAGGAAACCATTACAAGTTTTGGGCTGTAAAATGATATGATCAGGGGAACCAGAGAGATAAAGCAGTGAGATATGAGTCATGAAGTGAATACATAGTAATGTCTTTAAACTCATCCTGAGTAGCTGGGGTGATGTCTTCAGACAGTGGGCTCCCTTACCCTCTGGATCCTGGTTGGGTTTAGCCAATGGGAAGCACCAGTGGGCAATCAGAGGGAGAAAAGAAAGTGAGATTAAGGTAAGGTATGCATTCTCTTGCTCCCTTCCCACAGAGTTATCTTTGTCTGGCTGTGTCCCTTGATAAAAAGTCATAACTCCTATCATGGCTTGATCAATAGTCCATCTGCCTTGCAATGGCGATAGTGAAAGTTATTCCCTAAAGGAAAATAAAAATTCTGTTAGGCATAAGTGTGCTAGGCATAAATGTTGACAAAGCAAAAAGAAAATTTATCAAGAGTAAATGATTATCTCTTAGATTATAGGGGAATGAATTTTTTTCTGTTTTCCAAATGTCCTATAATAAACATGTACAACTCGTCCAACAGAAACAAAAAGCAGCTTTAATGTTTTTGTGCCCCAAGTTAATAAAATCAGGTAAGCAGAGCCTCCCTGTGAGATTTTAGCTTTGACAGGTTTACCTTTTGTCCAGATGTATAAATCATTATACCTGTATGGAGAGAGTGACATTGGGAATGGAGGGGAAGGGACATAGAGCAGAGATGCTTCAAAGGAAGAATTTAAGAGAGCTTGGCCCTGACTAGTGACAGGAGATAGAGGAGAAGAGAAAATCAGGGTTGATACCAGATTTTTGAGCCAAGGGTGATAGGGAGAGTGGTGATCACCCATTGCCAAAGACACTAAAGTGATGGGCACAGGTTGGTGAGCTGTCTGGAGTAATAAGTTGGCAAGTTCTTCTAGCAAGCTGCTTTCATTTTCCTCCTCCAACCTGCAGGGCTGATGATGAATCTTCTGAGCCTGTGAACACGAATGTGGTCCTGCGTTATGATGGGCTGATCACCTGGGATGCACCAGCTATCACTAAAAGCTCCTGTGTGGTAGATGTCACTTACTTCCCCTTTGATAACCAGCAGTGTAACCTGACCTTTGGTTCCTGGACCTACAATGGCAATCAGGTGGACATATTCAATGCCCTGGACAGTGGTGACCTCTCCGACTTCATTGAAGATGTGGAGTGGGAGGTCCATGGCATGCCTGCTGTGAAGAATGTGATCTCCTACGGCTGCTGCTCTGAGCCTTACCCAGATGTAACATTCACTCTGCTTCTGAAGAGAAGGTCTTCATTCTATATCGTCAACCTCCTTATCCCATGCGTCCTTATATCTTTTCTGGCTCCCTTGAGTTTTTATCTACCAGCAGCCTCAGGGGAAAAGGTGTCCCTGGGAGTGACCATCCTATTGGCCATGACTGTATTTCAGCTTATGGTGGCAGAGATCATGCCGGCCTCAGAAAATGTCCCTCTGATAGGTGAGTTAAAGTGCTTTACTCTTTAAGCCCAATTTTGTCACTGGGGTTATGCTTATGCCTTTAAACTCATAACGATTTGGTCAGCTTCACACTCAACACACGCTGTCACATACTTCAGTTGCTGTCTTCTGTATCTTTGAATACAGATGTGGCTGTTGGAAATAAAATTGGTCTTTTGGTCTCCAGGTTGACACAAAAGAAGAGTGAAAGGCAATATAGTTTTGAACCAGTGGTTTTCAAAGTGTGGTTCCCAGGTCCACAGCATTTTAGAAATGCAAATTCTCAGGGTCCACACTGGATCTACTGTATTAGAAACTCTGGGCTGGCATCTGTTTTAACAAGGCTTCTGGGTGATTTTGGTGTACTTTCTGTTCAAATCTGAAAAACCCACTGGCTTATAGGTGAAGGCCTTGGTTTTGAAGTTGAAGAAATCTGTATTTGAACTCTTGACTTCACCATTCATTCCTTGACCAACCTTAGACAAGTCACTTAGTCCTCGAGTCCTTGCTTCATCATCCGTGAAATGTGTGTAACTGCTACCTCATGCATCATTGCTTAGCACAAAACCTGGCATATATGGTACGTACCAAGTAAACAGTGACTATTTTTATCTTTTCACATCACAAGGGGTCTCTTCTTGGGAAAAGTAGCAAACATGGTAGAAATGACGTGCTGGGTTTTTAGGTCTACCATCTAGCTATCTTTAATAGAATAATTCTCAACCTTTACTTGGTATAGTAGGTGTGGGAGGGCTTGTTAAAATGCAGGTTCCTATACCCAAAGAATTTGATTTAGCAATCTTGGGCAAGATTTGGGAATCTGAGGTAATTATAAAGTAGAGCATACTTTTAAAAATCTGCAATAATGAAATGTCCCTTTAAGGGTAGGAGTTAGACTGAGACTGCCATTCCTACCTCCTGTTTCCTTTACCTTCCTTGTTTTGAAATCGCTCCTAACACCTTCAATACCTACTCCCTGTCACCAAGGATATTACTCAGCGCCAACACCTCTGTCTCAGTGACGTGCTGTTGTAATACATGCTTCCCCGAATCAGAAGCTAGACCTAATTTGTAGTTTCTTAAAGTAAGCAATGAGGAGAAATTTCACAACACTAAGACTTAGAAATCAGTATCAAAGGGATATTGTAGTGCCCTTTTATCCTCTACTGAATCCAGCATTAACCGATATTCAGATGTTACTATATTGGTTTTTCTGGAAATTTCTTTCTTGTTATGTCTCTCCAAGCAAAACACACCACACACACACACACACACACACACACACACACACACACACACACACACACACACACCTTTTAAAGAAATAGACCCAGAAGGTTCTCTACCCACCCCACCCCCCACCCTCTGGTCCCCTTTCCCCCAACACTACTAATAAAGAGGAAGAGGTGTATTGGCATTTTTTTTTGGTATTGGCATTTTTATTACCTCTCCTGTGGCAGAAATGATAGACAGCGATGACATCTAATCATAACCTTATGTGAGGCAGAATCAATTGGCAGATCCCTCTCTCTTCTTTAATAGTACCATTCAATAGCGAGTAGGCTCAATTTCTGAAGAGAGGTGTCTTAGGTCATGTTTTAGGAATTTTGCCAGCATTACTTGTTCTGTTTCAGTGGTAATATTAAACATATCTTTTTTAGGAAGGGTGCACACAGATCTTGAGTATGTTTATTAACAATCACAATTTATTTGTAGCACCTATGAAATGTACTTCCAGTCTTAGAGAAATGTGTTGAAATTTTCTTCATAAGTGTAGCATTTGATCTAGGTTACTGGCCTATGGCCTTTACTGTATCAAGAAAGGTCCCATTTATGTTTAGTTTACTTAGAGCTTTTAACAAACAATAAGCAGATGATGAACATTATCAAATGCATTGTCTTCATCTGTTGAGATAATCATGTATGTTTTGTCTTGTACCCCATAAATATAGTGAATTAAGTTTTCTGATGTTGAACTAAACCCTCCTTTATCATGATAAGTTATCATTTTAAGACACCACTGGATTTAGTTGGCTAATAATTTTTTAGAAGTTTTTCAAATATGTCTGTAAGTGCAATGGCCTTAATATTGCCTTTCTTGTTACTTTTGGAATCAAGGGTAAAATGACTTTATGAAAGTAGTGAGGCAGTTTTCCTTCTTCTTCTATTTCTGGAACAACTTGCATAAGATATGATTTATCTGTTCTTTAGTTTGGTAAAAATCACCTATAAAACCTTTTGTCACTAGAGCATTTTTGGGGGGTGGGCAGTAGAGATATTTTATTAATTCCCATTTCTATTCAAGTGTTCTTTGTTTTCACACTAAATTTGACAGCTTATATATTTCTAGAAATTTTATCTAGGTTTTTCAAATGTATTATCATTCAGTTATTTATATTATTTTGTTTTCTAAATTTCTATTTTGTTATTTCTTTTTTTACGTCCTTTCTCTCTCTTTCTATTCCCCTTACCACCCTACTTCTGTTTCATGAGTGGCCTTATTAAAGGTTTATCAATTTTATTACTCTTTTCAAATAGCTCGCTTTTGGTTTTGTTCATTTTCTTGGTTTTTGGTTCTATATTTCATAAATTTGTGCCCTTATCTTCATTGTTTTCTTTCAAAATTTTTCTAATTCATGGATATTTGCTTCATGCAATCAGACATTAAAGGCTAATAGTGTCACAGTGTTTCCTTTTTGACCTTTCATGTTAATGAGGTCCAAAGACAATTCTGAGAACTGGCCAAGGTCATTCATTCTTTTTTGTTTTTTTGAAAGTAGACGTTCTTCACATAGTGATCTCAACAAACCTTCACAAACCTTTTAATTCAGTGCAAGGGACAGTGCTGAGGATTTCACATGTATCATATCAATTAAGCCTCACCATATTCCTATGAGTTCGATACTATTATACTCATTTTACAAAGAAAGAAGCTGAGGCTTAGTGGGATTATACAATATAACTTATTTCAGGACACAAGTCTAGCAAGTGACAGAGTTGGGATTTGGACCCAGGAAGTTTGATTCAACAGTTTATACTACCACTCATACAGCTTCCTTGGAATAAGTGTTTGTTTCTTGAGCCACACATGAGGACAAGTTTATGCTAACTGGGCTGTTGTTATTTTCCAGGCAAATACTACATAGCCACGATGGCCTTGATCACGGCCTCCACGGCCTTGACCATTATGGTGATGAATATCCACTTCTGCGGAGCAGAGGCCCGGCCAGTGCCACACTGGGCTCGCGTGGTCATCCTGAAATACATGTCCAGGATTTTGTTTGTCTACGATGTGGGTGAGAGCTGCCTTCGCCCCCGCCGCGACACAGAGCGGGACCACCTCATGAAGGTTTATGGCAAACTTCCAGAGACTAATCTGAAGACAGCCAGGAACAAAGACCTTCCCAGAAAAAAGGAAATGAACAAATTCTTGAAGAATGATTTGAGGTGCCAGGGTGAGAACCCACAGGATGCTGACAATTACTGTGCACGGTACAAAGTGTTGACAAGGAATATCGAATACATTGCTAAATGCCTCAAAGACCACAAGGCCACCAATTCCAAGGGGAGCGAATGGAAGAAGGTTGCAAAAGTCATAGACCGATTCTTCATGTGGATTTTTTTCATTATGGTATTTGTGATGACTATTTTGATCATAGCAAAAGCAGGTTAGTGGGCATTTGTTATGTAGGGATAAATTAATAGAATTCCCTGTGATCTACTCTAATAGTCTTCCAAGTCAGATTGATCTATCTATATTATAGCTATCTGTCAGATTAAATTAAACAGGATGTCCAAAATTTCATGGGGAGGAAGCTGGAGGACATAGAGAAGGACACTTTTATAGCCGACCTGAGTGGTAAGTGGCTAGCTTGTAGATCACACATTATTCTCCCTTTTAGCAGTGCAGATAACAAAGTACACTATATTACTGTTTAAAATTTAAAATCAAACAAACAAATATTCCCCTTAGTCCCTATTAAAACATGCTTTTAAAAAAGGAAAATAGTCATGTATTCCTTAATGTGATTAAAGTCTCGATGTTATCTTTCTCAAGCATGGTGCATTTCAAGCCATTTCACAAATGATGAAATAAAAAGCTCTGTCCTGATAAAGAAAATGTAAGGATGAACAGCTTAACGATTATGTCATATGTGTTGGTGATGTTTTATATAAACTCTAAAGATGAAATCGTTCCTGCATTTAGTCTTTGATTTAAATAAGATAATTAGCAAACTGGACTCATTCATTCATTCATTCATTCAATTATTCACTAAACATTTATTGAGTTTCTCCTACATATAATAAAGCTACATGATTCACCTTTGCGTTGGGTGTCATAGCAAGTCTTACGCATAGGCTGATCCCTTTTGATCTTCACAACATTCTAAGAGTTGGCAGGCAGGTCTTTCTAGTCCCTTTTCTCAGAGGAAGAAGCTGTTTTTATCCAACTAGGTGGCTAAGTTGGGTTGGGATTCAAACTCTCACCACTGTGACTGAGTTTGGGCAAGGTCTGCTAAAGCCCCATTGCTTTTGGCCATGACAGATTAGGATTGAAGAAAGGAGAGACTGAGGGATTCTCATTTTTAATTCTCAATTTCCACCCTAAATTACTTACTATGCTTCTCAACTTCTTTCCTACTTTCAATCAAACATGTCTTCAAATTCTCTCCACTCCCACCTTGATTAAAATGATTTAAATCCTGATACCCATACCCTAACTTCGAACACCTCAACTATTCTTTTACTGATTAAAAACAAGCAAACGAAAGAACAGAAGTGGAGAGGAGGCAGGGGTTAACCTAGGAAAGAGAAGATGGTATTTAGCAACATTTTCCATCAGCTCATTGCTCAGACCAACACTTGCCAACACAATCATGGGCAAACCTGGCGAATGGACTATCTTTGTCAAACTGGAAACACAAGTTCTAGAACGCCTTGAACAACAGTGGTGAGGCTATTTATAATGTCATCAGCTCCACAGGCTAGCAACATATAGACATTGTTTTTCAGTCTTGTGTTTACTTATTAGAAAAACATTTATTATGCAACTACTCTATACTGAGTGTTATGTCGTTTTTGGAGGAAGCAATTACATGCTCACATGTTCCTCACAGTTCAGTAGAGGAGACAGTCAAGAAAATAGACAAATACAATGTAGTGTACCAAGTGCTATCACAGAAACATGGATAAAATGACATGGGAACAGTGATGATGAATCCGTTTGAGGGAAAGCTTGGGAAAGACATTGTGAGGGTGTAACATTTGAACTGGGCTGTGAAGGATGAGTAGGAGTTTGCTAGACAGAGAAAGAAGTAGGGAGGCATTAGGGAAAAGAGTGTGAGCAGAGCTTAGAAGAACAGAGGCCTTGGTGTAGTCATGGAATGGACAACAAGGGATTGGGGAACTGTAACCTGGAATCAGAAAATTTTTCTTCTTTATTTTAATTATAGAAGTACTTTTATCAGTTATAGTTGCATTTGGCTTCAAATAACAGAAAACCCATTGGACCATGACTTAATGCAGATAGAGGTTATTCATCTACACAAAAATAAATCCAGGGACTAGAGTACCCACTGAGCAACTCCATGTATATAAGTTTTTCCATATTTTAGATTATCTGTTTGGAATAGATTTATCTATTGCCACATTGAAATGATCCTATTGAGCCATGCTAAAATAATTTGAACTTTATTCTAAAAACACTGCAGAGCCATAAAAGGATTTTAAGCAAGGAAGTGATAGTGTTAGATTTGTGTTTCAGAAATAAGACTGTGGTGGCAACTACAAGATTATAGAGAAAAGAGAGAAGAGGCAGAGAGATCTGTTGGAATGTTTTTTACCAATTCAGGGAAGAGATAATAAAGGTTTGACTCAAGGAATAAGAAAGCGTCACAAACTATTTATGATCTAGGATAGACAAGATTTAGTGACTAGTTTGATGTGGGGTTAGGGAGAGGGTGGCATTGAGAATAATTCTTGAGCTTTCTATCTCAGACAACAGAGATGAAGAATAAAGGAGGACTAGGTTTTGGAGGGAAGAATTCTATTTAGGACATCTTGAGTTGGAAATGCTTATAGGTCATCTCAGTGGAAATATCCAGTAAGTAGCTGAACATGTGTTTGGCACTTTGGAGGAAAGTGAAAGCTTAAAAAAGAAAGATTTTACACTCAGGTTAATTGTCAAAGTATTTATTAAGTGATTTCAGGAGGGGTAGGACAGAGTGCTACGAACGGTGAGAGACTCAAAAGGATGGAAACACATTCTTTGCCAGAATTACAGAAGCTTAAACCATCATGTGTCATAAAGCATTTACCTCGTTAAACTGTCATTTCTCCATTCACATGTCTGCTTCCCTAAGTATATTTAGTTCCTCTCCAGGCCTTGGACCCAGAAGCTCTATCATTAGTCTCTTATTCTTTGTGATAAGGATATTGTCTTTTTATTTGTTGTGCACAGTAAAGTGCCTAGTAAAAGGTCATTAGTCATTAAGCAATTGTTGAATGGATGAGTGAGTGACAGAAAGAGCTGTAGGCGGTTCCAACAAAGTGCTCTAGAAGTATAGACTGTGAAGGGGGCCTATCCTATACAATATACAAAAATAAATACCAGATGGATTAAAGACTTAGATGTAAAAAACAAAAAAACACCAAAAAGCTTATAAGAAAGTCTCAGAGACTTCCTAAATAAAATTCTCCATGTCGATAAATTTTAAAATGTGACTGCTATGAAAGAGGGGTCCAGAGCTCTCTGAAGGAGAGTAACAAAGGGAGACTGGTTTGGATTGGGTGGTTGGCCTGCTGAGGAAGTGGTGGTTAAGATAAGATCTGAGGGTGGGGAGGAGTTGCCAGGATAAGAGTTGGGAAAATGCCAGGTTGCAGGCAATGGAAAGGACAGAATTCAAGCTTAATGGCAGAGCAGAGATTATTATTATCTGAGATGGAGAAAGGGCGGCCTAGAGACAGAGAAATGCGATGGAATCAGTGAACTGAGGAGAAGTAATACAGGAAAATGGCAAGGTGGGCAAAGCCAGGTCAGGCAGAGCCTTGCAAAGTTTAATAAAACAACAGTGACTTGTTTACCGTCTGACTGTCTTGCTACATTGAGGTGTGCCTGGGTTTGCTGAAGTCCTGACCTTTGTTCTTTCTTCTTCTTTAGACTCTGTGTCTACTTTTCCATCAGCTCATTGCTCAAACCAACACTTGCCAACACAGCCGTGGGCAAACCTGGCAAATGCACTGTCTTGGTCAAACTGGAAACACAGGTTCTAGAATAGCTTGAGCAACAGTGGTGAGGCTACTTGTAATGTCATCAACTCCAGTGGCCAGTGAAGAGCTCTCTGCCTATTTCTTCCTTCCTGTCAGGTCACACCTTTGAAATAGGCACTGGCTGTTAAAACTTCATGAGCATGTCAATATATCCAAGACCCTCTAACCCTTAAAAAATTAAACCCTGTGACAAAACCTCCCCTGTCCTTGCATATTTCTATCTCTCTACTCTTCCCAGCCAAGGTTTCACCCCGCATCATTCAGGATGCCAGCAGGACATGGGTGGTGTGCTCAAATTAGGATAATTCAAGGAAGGCTGAATAAATAACTCTTTATAAAGATGTGGGCAGAATGTAGAGAAACACAAGGAGTGGTAGCAAACCCTCAGACTAGTAAAGCAGAGCTATTACCCCTCTGAGAAGACACAGGAGAGAGAGGCGTGACTTTGGCTGAGTGAATGCAGCGACTGTGTAAGGAGGGAATTAGAGGGCTATGTATCCCACCTCACTCTGCTTCTTCCCTCTAATCCCCCAGGGCTCACTGTTGACCAAAATCAATGGAGTCACAGGAATCTGTTGATGGTACCTTATATCTGGGACAGAGAGCAGAGTAGTGAAGAATAGAGTGTGGATCTGGAGGAACACAGGGAGACATCCGGCACATTCCCTCACTGTTCAACTTCATTCTGCATTTAAAACCTGACTTCTTTTTACCCGACTCAACTGAAACTGCTCTTGCCACCTTTACCATTTGGTAATGGCCCAATCTACTGGATACTTCAGAGGCCCCTCTGCTGCCTTCAGCAGAACTGACCATTTCCTTCTTCTTGAAGCACTTCTCTCTTATCGTCTGTGTTACCACTTTCTGTGTCTTAAATGGCTTATTCTCAGAACCCCCTGGCTGGCTCCAATTCCTCCTTTTCTGGTAAAGGTTGATGTCCCTCAGTGTTCCATCCTCAGCTCTCTCCCCTCATGCTTTTTATTGCCACATGTGCCCTGATTGTTCTCAAAACCACTTGTCCAACCTTGCTCTCCTCTTAGCTCCAAACCCGATACAATCTTCATGTCAACTGAGTATCACCACTTGAATATGTCACAGACCTTCAAATTCATCATGCCCCAAACAGCTCATTATTTACATTGCCACCCAAGTCTCCTCCTCCTCCTGTGTGTCTGTGTCATTTAGCTATATACCCATCAACTCTACCAGCCAGGCTAGAAATCAAACAGTCATTCTGGGTTCTTATCTAACCCAATATCAAACCAATCACTGATCCTGTCAATTCTCCCTGCTAAGTGGTTTTCAAATCTGTCCTCTTCTCTCTGTACTGCTGGCAATTGTCTTATTTCAGGTCTTTGTCATTTTTGCCTGGACTTGTGCAGTAGTACCTTAACTGGGCCTCCTGTCTCCAGTTTCTTCCCCTTCTATTCCATCTTCTTCACTGCTGCCAAACTGATCTTGTGACTCTTCCACCTAAAACTTTTAAATGGCTAACTAAATACCTACAAGTTGGATAATATGATACAGCAGAGATTAAAAATGTATTATGTATACTTTCTTTTCTGCTGCTCTAGTAAGATGTGTTCCTTTGTTCAATCCAGGAGTATAAGTCATCCTTTTTGGAAGAAAAAGTAACTACCCTATCATCTTTTGCAAGAGAAGTCATCAGACCTTTTCTGTTGTAAGAGTCTGAAATCTCTGGGAACAATTCGGGGCTTCATCATGAGAGGAGGTATAGTAATAAGACTTTTGGTGTTTGATGTTTAAGAAAGAAGGAGCAAAGCTGGCCTCCCACCGGGGGCAAGTGACTCAGGCTGAGCTAGACATACACCCTTACCTGAGACCTTGAATCTTAAAGTTTATATGGAAGAATGAATACTAAATACCAGTAGCCAAAAAAAATATGCAAAAGAAGACTCTGAGGGGTACTTGCCTAAGAAGATATTGGAGGCCATAATAAGCAAATCAAGTTGGGGCTGGGTTAAGAATAGACAAAAGCAAACAAACAAAATCAGTAAAATTGATTGAGAATTCAGAAATGGATCTGTGTATGTGAGAATTTAATACATGACAATGAGGGTAGTTAAAATCAGTGGGGAAAGGCTATCCATTAAAAAAATAGAAGTTGGACCTTTATGTCAAATAAGATACAAATATTAATTTAAGATGGATTAAAGACTTAAACATAAAAAACAAAATTAAATTATATAGACCTTGTAAGAAAAACCAGGAGGACATGAGCAAGATGGTGGAACAGAAGGTCCCCTATTGGGATGCCCCCCCAACAACAATAATTTGGCAGCCATTCACAGACAAAAGTATCTTTGTGGAGCGTTGTGGGATCCAGACAGAGTGTAACACCCTGGTGGAGCCCAAGACCTAGGGGAGATATTTTGAGAAGGCAGACACATATCCAGGTGGCAAACTCATGGACTGTAATCCTGGCTACAGACCTGGAAACAGCTTCTGTGGACTTGGCTGCAGCCCTATTTGACCTTGGCCCTGCCATCAGCAGCATCTACTGAGGGACCCAGCAGGAGACACTCCCATTCATGTCCCTGGAGGTAGACTTGTCAATCTCAGTCTAACTGCAGATTGTGAAATGGCTTCAGCTTCTCTCAGCCATGAACCCAAAATACTCCTGTCTGCCCAGGGATCAACCAGAAGACACACCTATCCATGCCCTAGGTAGGCCTTCTCTCCTCAGCCTCACTAAAACCCTGAAGCAGGCCTATGACTCCGTTCCAGCCCCTTTCAACTGCAGTCCAGGAGCAGTCCTGCCTGCCCAGGAGCCCAGGAGGCGTGCCCCTCCACGTCCCCAAAGGCAGGCCTGTCAGCCTTGGTCTGAATGCAGATTCTAAAACAGCTCTGTGACTTGGTTCCAGCTTCTCTCAGCCATGGTCCGGGGACACTCCTGTCGGCCCAGGGACTTTACACCTCAAGAAACTAGAAAAAGAAGAACAAACTAAGCCCCAAAGTTATCAGAAGGAAGGAAGGAACAAAGATTAGAGCAAAAATAAATGAAATAGAGACCAGAAAGACAATAGAAAAGTCAACAAAACTAAGAATTGGTACTTTGAAAAGAAGCAAAATTGATAGAACTTTAGCTAGATTAACCGAGAAAGAAAAAAGAGAACTCAAATAAATAAAATTATAAATGAAAGAGGAGACATTACAACTAATCCTACAGAAGTACAAAGGCGTGTAAGAGAACACTGTGAACAATTATACACCGACAAATCGGACAATCCATAGCAAATGGGTAAATTCCTAGAAACATACAACCTGCCGAGGATGAATCATGAAGAAATAGAGAATCTGAAATGACCAATAACAAGAAAGGGGGTTGAATCACTAATTAAAAACCTCTCGGCTGGCCGAATGGCTCAGTTTGTTAAGAGCTCACTCAAGAGTGCGAGCTCTGAGCAACAGGGTCACCAGTTCAATTCCCAGCCCGAGCTGAGCTGCTGCTGAGCTGCCAACAGGTGGCAGGATGGCTCAGCTAAAACAAAAACAAAAACAAAAAAACCTCTCAACAAAGAAAGCCCAGGAATGAATGGCTTCACTGGTTAATTCTACTAAACATTTAAAGAATTAATACCAGTTTTTCTCAAACTCTTCCCAAATATTGAAGAGGTGAGAGCAATTCCAAACTCATTTTATAAGGTCAGCGTTACCTTCATACCAAAGCCAGATAAGGATAATGCAAGGACAGAAAATTATAGGCCAATGTCCCTAATGAACACAGATACAAAAATCTTTAACAAAATACTAGCAAACTGTATTTAGCAGCACAATAAAAGGATTATACATCACGACTAAGTGGGATTTATCACTGGGATGTAAATCAATAAACATGATAGACCACTCTAACAGAATTAAAATTTTCATATTAAGTGTTCTTAACACACACACACACACACACACACACACACACACACACACACACACGGTAACTATGTGCGGGGATGGATGTGTTAATTAACTTGATTGTGGTAATCATTTCATAAGGTGTGCATATATTAAATGATCACCTGATATACCTTGAAAAATCATGTTATACTTCCTAAATCTATATCATTTTCACTTGTTATCATGCCTCAATAAAGCTGGGGGGAAAAAAGAAAATTTAGGAGGCTACACATAAGTGGCAGAGGAGATTTTTCTTTTCTTAAATTGAGGTGTAATTAACATATAACATTATATTAGTTTCAGGTGTACAACATAATAATTCTATGTTTTGTGAAATGATCACCACAATAAGTCTAGTTAACATCTGTCACCATAGTTACAAAATTTTTTTCTTGGATGAGAACTTCTAAGATCTACTCTCTTAGCAACTTCCAAATATGCAATGCAGTATTACTAACTGTAGTCACCATGATTTAATTTATTGAGGTCTTTGTAATATAACCTAGAAATTGGAAGCTATAAAAGAAAAGATAAACATATCTGATTACATAAAAACTAAAAATTTTATATGACAAAAGTATAATGAATATAGTAAAAGGTCAAATGATAAATGATAGACTTGCATATACCATTAATACTATTAATAGTAAAAAAATGTTCTTAGAAACTGATCAAAAAGTATAAACAACCCAATCAAATCAATGAACAAACAATATGAAAAAGCAATTCACAGAAAAACAAACTGATAGACTAAAAAACATAAAAAGTTGCTAAAACACAAGAATAGCCCAGGAAATTAAAGGAACACTATGTCATTTTTTTACCAGCTGGCTGGCAAATATTAAAAAAGATCGTAGGGCCGGCCGAGTGGCTCAGTTGGTTAAGAGCTCGCTCAAGAGTTTGAGCTCTGAGCAACAGTGGTTTGAGTCCAGCCCGAGCTGAGCAGCCGCTGAGCTGCCAACAGGTAGCAGGATGGCTCAGCTTAAAAAAAAAAAAAAAAAAAAAAAAAGATCTTGACATTATAGCTGCTGGGACTGGGTGTGGGAAGGGAGGGCTACTCTTATACACCACAAGTGGACATGTGAAATGTTGTAATATTTTTGAAAAACACCCTGGAAACATTTAAAAATATTAAAAGTATGTCCTTTGCTAGAAAATCCCACTCCTGGGAATCTAGCCTATAGAAATAGATGCAACAGCAAGTAAAAATATAATACATATCCAAAGATGTCAATTACAACAATGCTTGTAATACTCATTAATAGGGAAATAGTTGGATAAAATACAGTATACTTATAGGATGGAATGTTATGCAGTCAATAAAAAGAATGATTTAGAGCTACACTGACTGAAATGGAAGGTTTTGTTGAGACAAGAAAGATACATAAAATATCTACAATATGATCACATTTTTGTAAAATGAACAATGACAACACATATATGTATATGAATATGATTAATTGCCTAAATTTGGAGAAAAATATGGAAAAATAAATACCAGAGTATTAACAAGATTAACTGGGATAGGAGAGTGCTGATTGATGTGGGTTGAAAAGGATGGAAAGAAGGAAGGGAGCCAAACAAGAAAGAGAGAAGAGATTTGCTAAAAAAGGCCAGTGTTTTTGTACATAAAGAAAAGTTTTAAAGAATTTTTTTCAATTCACGTTTTTGGGCAAAGCTTCTCCTGTACTCCCAGTTTAATTACTCCCTTCTTTGTGTTGTCTCTATGAGCGTGTACAAATTTCTATGTTTACACTATGATACACTAAACATTTGTAATTTAAAAATGTCCACAGCTGTGTTTTCTCTTAGATCGTGAGGGCCTTAGTAACAAGAATTGTATCTTATTTATCTTTCTATCTCATCATCAAATTGGGTGTTGTATTAGCGTCCAAGGGCTGTCATAACAAAGTCCCACAAACTGGGTGGCTTAAAACAACTGAAATTTATTGTTCCACAGCTCTAGAGGCTAGAAGTTAGAAATGAAGGTGTCTGCAGGACCATGCCCTCTCTGAAGTTTCTAGGGGAGAATCCTTCCTTGCCTCTTCCAGTTTCTGGTGGTTACCCACAATCCTTGGCATTCCTTGACTTGCAGCTATAGCTCTCCAATCTCTTCCTCTGTCTTCACATGGTGTTCTGTCTGCATGTCTCTGTCTCTGTATCCAAATTTCTCTCTTTTCATAAGGACACCAGTCAATGGACTGAGGGCCTGCCCTGACCCAGTATGACCTCATCTTATCTTGACCTTATCTGCAGAGACCCTATTTCCCAATAAGGTCACACTCACAGGTATGGGGTTAAGACTTCAACATATCTTTTTGGGGGAACAATTTAACTGATAATAGGCATGTAGTAGATACTTGATAAAGTAATTTTTAAAAATTTAATTGAAGTCATAGAATCTTCATATTAAAAGAAAAATTCATAGAACAAACAATAAAGTTTTAGTGATCTAAGGGAAAGTGTAATAAAAGCAAAATGTACATTGATTTCTAGCCAATAATTCATGTCAATTGGGAGGAGTAAAGTAATAATAATAAAATAGGTAACTATGAGAAAAGCAAAGATGGGGATGGGGATTGGGAGATGTAATAAAAGATCTCTTTCTTTAGTACATGTTTCCTTATCTAGGTCAGAGAAACCCAAATATAATAAAATTTCTACTTTACACAGAATGTACCTTAATCACATTTAGAAAGAAATGACTCACCATAGTTTGAAAGTGCGAGGGTTAGAATTATGTAAGGTAAAAACACACATTCTCATATTGGGGAAGGGACCTTACCTCCAGGAAGTGCAGCAGAATGGAGAAGTATCTTTGGTTCAAAAAAGATTGTTCCGTATAGCTATTGTTTTCATTACCCAGCTACAGGAAGTAAACCTGGTTAAATCTTGGCTGGTAGGTTATTAAAAATTCAATGTGAAAAAGCTTTGAAGAGGACCTGAGTGGAAAAAAAAAAAAAGGTGAGAAACACTAGGTAAGAAGAGACAAGAAACATAATTCAAAATCACACACTGTAAAATAATTTAGTGTTTTCATGGAGACAATGAAAGTCTGGTTCTTTAAGTTTAAGGGGAACAGCATTTTGACAAACTCTGGCTGTGAAGTCCCTTTTCTGGCTATAAGCCATGGAATGGTTTTCTTTGCCCTGTCTCTGGCCTAAAGACTGTGGTTGGAGCCTGCTGACTTCAGTCATTTACAGACTAACAACTCCACTTGCAGGTCCCAAGTTTAGAAGGTTGATATATAAACCCAAAGCAAGTGAATTGCTTTGTTTCAAGATCTTGGAGATTTGAAGCAGTCTCCCTCCCCACCTCACCCCTGAGAATTCTGGGCTAGGTTGAAATAAATTCTAGGCCAAAGTTGATGCTATACGAAGTCTGACAATTAAGTTCGCGAAGTCATGCTAGAAAAGGTGCTACATACCTCATTGCTGAATATCGCTATGGTCACCTTTGAAGTACTCCCCTTGGGAAGCTATGCACCGATGACAGCACCTAGTCCACCCTTCAAAGCAATTTTGGAACTCTTTCTGGAGTGGCCATCAGAGCTGTCATCGTATTACCCTTGATGTCCTCAATGTCATCAAAATGTCTTCCTTTCAATATTTCCTTTATTTTCGGGTAAAGAACGAAGTCATTGGGGGCCAGATCAGGTGAGTAGAGAGGGTGTTCTAACACAGTTATTTGTTTACTGGCTAAAAACTCCCTCACAGACAGTGCTGTGTGAGCTGGTGCATTGTCGTGATGCTAGAGCCATGAATTGTTGGCAAAAAGTTCAGGTCATCTAACTTTTTCATATAACCTTTTCAGCACTTCCAAATGGTAAACTTGGTTAACTGTTTGTCCAGTTGGTAAAAATTCATAATCAATAATCCCTCCGATATCAAAAAAGGTTAGCAACAGCGTTGCAACAGTTTGCGAACTTAATTGTCAGGCCTTCATATTCCTTGTTTTCTTAATTAATTCAATTAATAAGTGGTACATGGCTGTGGAAGAAATTAAACTGTTGCAGGTGTCTAGATATAGCCCACAGGTGTCTCTGGAATCCAGAAAACCTATCTATACATAGAAATTTGTCTTGTTCTTCGCCAGCTACATTGAATTCTTAATGGCTGGGTTTGTGGGAAGTTATTTAAGCTGTAAGACTCTCTGAGGCTTCATATGTAATTTAGCTGTACAACATATAGCAATTGAGATTCTCACATCAGATAACCGGGCCAATGTCTAGAGACCAGCTACTAGGCAGAGAGATAGTACACACCCAGGTGTTCTTTGTTCCTAAGAGAGGACTCTGAGCATTCCAATTCTTGTCCCATCTTAGACAACTACTATAGGGTCAAAGCTACAGAACTCCAGGCATCTATCTTTTTTGGGGGGCCAGTTGTAACATTTGGTTCAATGAAGAGAATAAAGCAGTGGATTATACTATTCTAAAAAATATTCTGCAAATAGAACAAATGCTATTGCAATGAGAAAAAATTCGTAGAACACATTCCCTACTTTTATCAGAGAGCAAACTCTCCCCAAACCCCCAGCAGTGTTCTTTCTATATCTCATTGTCCAGAACTTGGTCACATATACATCCCTAGACCAATCACTGACAGAGGTTAGTCCATATTGATGCATGACTGGTTTTACAACAGTCAGATGTATTCCCTGGGGCTGGGGAAGGGGTTCACTTTCCCTCAACACATTGCTGCACCCCTAATACCTGAATAACAGTAAGGCTCTGTTGGCAAGAAAGATTTTGGTTGGATAGCCAACAGTGTGGATCACAACAGCTTTGGAAAAAAAATAGAAAATAGGGCACCAGTTAATCCAGGTATCTACATAGTAGACAGCAACCTTGAATCAGGAGCAAAAATTCTTCTATATATGTTACGAGTAGCCCAACTGCAGACCCATCTACTCTGAGACCAGGAGCCAAAGTTGGTTCCTAGAACCAACTGCAAGTCAGACATTAAACCCTTTCCTAGTTTTTCTCAGAATTTGTCTGGTTTGTTAAATTGTATAAGAACACAGATGGGAGAGATAGAACTTTAGAAACAAAGGAAATATTATGCCAACATGAAAAATCAAGAAAGAAAATAGACAAACTTATCAAATGTTGAACAGACTTCGAAGCTACATTCATTAA
This sequence comes from Hipposideros armiger, assembly GCF_001890085.2. NCBI lineage: Eukaryota > Metazoa > Chordata > Mammalia > Chiroptera > Hipposideridae > Hipposideros > Hipposideros armiger. The sequence continues at coordinate 3,719,057 of NW_017731403.1, forward strand.
GTCATCTTTAATGACTGTGAGTGACCAAATGCTACCCAGTTATGAGTGACAGAAATAGTATATAATGAAAGACACTGACACCGAGGTTCAAATGTTAGGATATGTTAGGTGAAGGAGATTAATTATATTTTTGAACATAAAAATATATGTATGTGGTGTCTATAGTTCTATTCATAGAAAATCCATTTTTTCTGCCTCCACTAAAATAAACATTGCTTTGATGAGGTGCCCGGCTATAACCCTGTGTAGAGCACCCAGTCTGACTCTGCCATTGAGGCACTGGGGTGTAAAAGACAAGAACTTTGGCATTCAGAAAGCTGGTCTTGAACACGAGCTGCAGCACTTCCACTTCTGTGAACTTGAGCAGGTGCTTGGAATCTTGGAATTGAGGAATCTTGTTGATTCTTGAATACTCCGTTGTAAAATGGGAACAAGGGCCGGCCGAGTGGCGCGATGGTTAAGAACTGGCTTGGGATGCCAGAGGGCCCCGGTTCGGATCCCACATATGAGGGCCGGTGACACTGCCCTCCACAAAAAAATAAAAAATATAAAATAAAATGGGGACAAGCGCTCAGTGTTCTTGTAAAGTGCCTGATTCATAGTCAATGCTCATGACTTAGTAGTTACCTTTGACTCCTTTTAGGAGCAGTGCTTTGCAATGTGCGGTCCCCAGACCAAGCAGCCTAGCATCCTTAGGGATGTGTCAGAAATGCACATTCTGTAGTTCCACCTAAGAACGACTGAATCTGAAACTCTGGGGTGGGCCTAACGATCAGTGCTGTAACAGGCCCTCCTGGGCCTCTCGAGTGCACTCACGTCTGAGAACCACTGAGGAAGAGCAAGGGACTAAGTCTGAAGCCAGCTTGACTTCCTACTATCTGTGTGATCTTGAGCAAGTTGCTCATCTTCCTTGTGCCTCAATTTCCTCATTTGCAGGTGAGGATAATGGTTAGATCTGTCTCATAGTGCTGCTGTGAGGATTGAATGAGTTAATACATTTAAAATGTTTAAAATGGGACCTAGCCCACAGTAAGCGTTTCATAGATGACAGCTGGTATGATTATGAATAGTCCTATTGTAGATCTTGTTCTGCTAGGAGCATTTCCAGGTCAAGGGTCATTTGGGGTGAGGTGGCAGATACACTCTGATGATGTTTTGGCATCCCTAAGCCTTCCTCCTGTTCTGTAGCTTCTGCTCCACTCCCACCCAATGTGCTTTAAGGAAAGCTGAGGATGGTAGGAATATACCAAAAATACGTCTTTTCCAAAGAACTGCTAAAGTCTTGTAATGTTGAGACATTCAGTGAGCTGATTAAATCATGGTTGAACTGACTATTGCTGTGAACCATGAGATTTCAGCCAAGTTGAACTGGTTCTTATGTGTTCAGTTTTATTTTGTAAATGCTAATAGTCTTTTTAATTTAAGAAGTAATTCATAAAAAGGACAAATGCTGTGTGATTCCACTTGTATGAGGTAGGTTGAGGTACAAATTTCATAAAGACAGAAATGAGAATGGTGGTTGCCAAGGGCTGGAGGGAAAGGGAAGTTAGTTAGTGTTTAATGGTTTCAGAGCTTCGGTTTGGGAAGATGAAAAAGGTTCTGAAGACGGATGATGGTGATGGTTGTACCATTCTACTGAATGGTGCACTTAAAAATGGTTAAAATGGCAAATTTTATGGTATGTACATTACTAGAATAGAAAATTGAAAAAAGAATTGATAGAAAGAGTAATAGATGGATTTTAGAGGTAATATGCAGATAAATGATTTTAAAAAGAATCTCACGGTTCTGGGGTGTAGGCAATATTTTATTCTTTCACCCAGTTACATAGGTGCTGATTTTGTAACATTCCATCAAGCTGTTCATTTATGTAATTCTATCTTTGTGTTGTATTTCACAATGAAAATATGGGACAAACTGTGGGAATTATACTTAATCACTGTCATCTCTTGTCTGGGTTGTTGTGATAACCTTCTAATTGGTCTCTTGGTTTCTGCCCTTGGAAACCTAGAATCTATTCTCAACTCAGCAGTGAAAATGATGCTGTTAAAATGTAAATCGGTTGTTACGGGCTGAAACGTGTCCCCTTGCCCCAAATTCATACGTTGAAGTCCTAACTCCCAATCCCTAGAATATGACTATTTGGAGAGAGAGATTTTAAAGAGCTGATTAAGTTAAAATGGGTTCTAATCCAATCTGACAGACATCCTTATAAGAAGAGGAAGACACACAAGGGAGGGATTCATGCACACAGAGGAAAGGTCATGTGAGGACACAGCGAGAAGGCGGCTATCTGCAAGCCAAAGAGAGAAGCCTCAGAAGAAAACAAGCCTGCTGACATCTTGATCATGGACTTCAGCTTACAGAACTATAAAAAAATTAATTTCTGCTATATAAGCCACTCAGTCTGTGGTATTTTGTTATGTCAGCTCCAGCAAACTAATACGTCAGAATACATCGTTGTCTACCCCAAAACCTCCCATGGCTTTCAGTTTTATTCCAAGTTAAAGCTGAAGTTCTTACAGTGACCTACAGAACCCTATATCATCTGGCTTGCATCCCCTTTTTCTAAACTTACTACTATTGCTCTCTCCCTTGCTCATTCTGTTCTAGACATTCAGCCTCCTGGCTGTTCCTTGCACACAGAAGCCACATTTTTGCTGCAGAGACTTTGCACATTCTGGCATCTCTACTGAGAAGCCCTTTCTCCAGATACCTGAGTGGCTCACTCCCTCATCTCCTTTGGCTACTTACTCATCCCTGACCACCCTATATAAAAGAGCACACCCCACTCACCATCCTTAAGGCCGAGTGGCCCAGTTGGTTAAGTGTTAGCTTAAGAGTGAGAGCTCCCACATGGGCCAGTGACGCTGCGCCCAAGCTGAGCTGTCGCTGAGCTGCCAACAGGTGCCAGGATGGCTCAGCTGGTGTAAAACAAGATTGCCTGTTCGATGGTGGGCTACACCCACCCACAACTAAGACTGAACTTGGCACCTTGAGCTGAGCTGCTGCCCAATGGCTTAGTGGATAGAACATATGCTTTTAACAACAAGGCTGCTGGTTCGACTCCCACATGGGATAGTGGCTACGCCCACCCACAACTAAGATTGAACACAGCACCTTGAGCTTAGAGGCCACGAGCTGCTGAAGGGAAGCCAGCTGGCGCCCGGCGCCCTTTACAACGAAGACTGAAGAACAACAACTTGGCTGGTCCCTTTCCCCAATTCCCCAACACTGTTCCCCTCCCCCCAATTCCCCAATAAAATCTTAAAAAAAAAAAATTAAAGTCCAAAAGACAATGTTTTCTTTATATTGCTACTCTCCTCCAAACATTACTGACTGGTATGAGTTATATAGTAAAGAGATTAGACTCTGTTTGCCATATTTTGTAACATATATTTTTAGTTTGTGGTTCATTTTTTAATGATTTTTAAACAAAATTTAGATGTTTTATATAGTTAAATCTATTGTGAGTTCTTTCTCTGATGCAGACTTAGTCTTAAAGCAGCAGCTTTTTATAATTCTGTCCATTTCCCAGGAAATCTCTCCTTATCTTATTTCTAGTGACCCTTGCTGATGCACATTCATCTGAAGCCCACTCACCTGGGACAGGTGACAGAAAGCTGTTTTCCTGCAAGGATTTCTTACAGCAATAACCACATATGGATTTTGCTCTTGTGAAATTGTAATTGTGAGTAAACAGTCATGTGAACTTAGGACTTTTTTCATGGTGCCAGCCAGGGCCCACAACTCTAAGCAGATAGGCCTTACACAGCTGATGGTTTATTTCAGAGCAAATGTACAGCGCTATCTCATCTTCTAAGTTTTTTCCTATCCATCTTCAGATGCCACTTACTACAATGAATAGCCTCCCCTACTCTAAACAAAGGGTTTTGTGGCCTCTGGTCAAAGGAGGAGGAAAATGAGGTACAAAAATTCGTAAGTAATGGGCTAAAATTTACACATTGAGTAAGGTATTCAAAATGTTTAATGAGGGCCGCCTGAGTGGCTCAGTTGGTTAAGAACTTGCTCAAGAGTTTGAGCTCTGAGCAACAGCAGTTCGAGTCTTGGCCCAAGCTGAGCAGCCGCTGAGCTGCCAACAGGTGGCAGGATGGCTCAGCTAAAAAAAAAAAAAAAGTTTAATGACTGGCATGAAGTTGACTGCAAACACTCAGAACTGACCAATCAGCTGCCAGCATAAATTGTAAGGAATCAGAACAGAGGCCACTGTAAACAATCCCCATAGCCCTATCACAGAGAACACGCCTTTTTGTGGGAGGGTCAGGATTTGGGCTCCAGGGGCTGTACTCTTGAATATACCCCACTATCCTGTCTCATCACCAGGCTTCACAGCAATGACTTCTGATAGACAATTTCAAGCCTGCTTGTTCTGTTCCATGATCAACTCCTGTTCCTCTCGAGCCTGCAGTACAACAATCTATGGGTATATATTCAGCTCTGGGTATAGTAGTGTCATGAAGGGAGAAGTTGGAGTGAAGCTGTGTGTATACTGGGAAAGCTTTGTGTTTGAGGTGAACCATTGCCTGGAGAAAAGTTATCAGAAGGCAGGAGCAATCCACAAAGCACCCTGGAGCCACTGTCTACAGTGAGGGTGACAACATTCTCCATTCCCCAAGATCTTGAGAAATCTTTGGAAGGGAAATAGATTTCCTGCAAATATATAAGATATGATTTCAAGATATCATTATTGTTATTATGTTACCAAAGGAACGGATGAGTGAAAATGTTGAGAAAGCTTGACATAGATACATTGAAATCTCAGGGGAAGTTTCATGAACACTGTTTTTTGGAGTCAGACATTGTTCTAGGCATGGGTCTGCCATTTACAGGTTAAGTGACCTATTTCAAACCTCCTTCCCTAAATTTCCTTAATCTGCAACATGAATGTAATAATGGTGCCCGTCCCATAGGGTGAAGGTTAAGTGAGGATTAAGAGGACAAGTGTGACTATAACTGTGAGGGTTAAGCCGACACATGTATCCAGTTGCTGAGCACAGTGAATGGAATGTTCAGTCAATGCCAGACATCACTGCTGAGAACAGTGGCATCATCACCTTCATCATCACCATCATCTCTGAAATATTTTGAGTCCTTAAACACACACACACACACACACACACACACACACACACACACACACAC
>NW_017731403.1:3729730-3733684 GCF_001890085.2 Hipposideros armiger
ACAAAAGTCAATCCAGTAAATCTGAAGACCTAATTGGCTCTATTAGGCAATTCATGAATCGGGCAGCACCCCATCTAGCAACTAGAAGGGTGCTCCAGGGGTTGTACAAAACGGGAGTTATTTTTAGAAGAAGAAAAGTATGGAAGGGGAGTCATTAGCAAAAAAGAAAGGATTATTTTTAGACTGGGGAGTCTTCTTTTTCAGAGTGAAGGGAATTCAAGAGTTTTTATCGTAGTGATAGACTCTTCTTATGGGGGATGCCGAGGGCCTACATGAGAGAGTATTTTACTAGTACTTGACCCAAAAATTCCAGACTGGTGATTAAGATTATATTTCTGGGAAAGGTTGAAACTGCAATTAAATCAGGTATTAAATCTAGGTTTGGTATCATGGGCTTTTAGCATGAGTAATGCCATTCTGGGCCTGTGGGGTTTTTGTTTGTTGTTTTTTTGTGTTGTTTTTTTTTTAACACAGGGTGCGTCCCTGGGGCAAAGAACGAAAGGGAAGTGCAGGGCCTCGACCTAGAAAATGGGAGCCTACGAGAAGATCAGAGTGTTCCCCCATATCTACCACGGATTTCTTCTGTCTGCCTCTTTTATGATCAGCCTGGAAACGCAGGGAGGCAGTGCAGCTATTACGTAACTTACTCAGCAAAGCTTAAAAATCCTAGGGTTGTCATCTTTGTTCCAATCAGGAAACAGCTCTCACCTCCCTCTCTCAATGCTTCATTGTTTATGAAGCTGAGGAAGTCCTTGGTACAGATTATATAATCCAGACCAGACCAGCACCTAAAGCTTCTTTTTAAAAGGAACCAAAGCCTCTTTTCTTCCTGACATTTCAAAGTTCAATTGAACCCAACAGCTTCCAAGCATTCTGCCACTTGGCTACCTGGGCAAGTTTCTAAACCTCCAACTTGAATCTGTCCCTGATGGAGAGCAGGACACGTGGCAGGACTGTCTGACCTCATCTTTCTCCCAGTATCATGGACGTGGTTTTAGCTGAGCTCAGCTATAGCCTTCTAAATCTCCTGTTCAGGTGAGGAATGGTGCCTGTGTAAGCCGGGCATCTGTAGTTAGATGCTGGCCAACAATGGTGGAAAATAAATTCATGAAATGCAACCAGGATGCCACCATTATTTCCAACCATGGTCACTATCGTTAGATATTGATCTTAATGCTAGACCGCTTCAGCTGCCACCATGCATCTCACATTACTGTTTTTAAGACTGCATAGTTCAGAGTGCTTGGTGGTGATGATGTAGAACCTGTGGTCTTTGGCTGAGGACAAAAAGGGCAGATTTCTTCCTTTTCGCTTTTGTACTATGCAGTCATTGGCTAACAATCAGAAGATACAGCATCGTTACCCTGGGTTCATATCCTCTGGTTAATTCTTGAGATACTGGTGCCAGAAGAATGCTCTGACTCACATGGGGGATTCCTCAATGTTAGGAAGGGGGATTTAGATGCTGGGCAGCAAGGGGGGGAAAAAAAAAAAGAGGAATGTCTGCTGACATCCCGGAATCTTGGGTAGTGTTGTGAAGTGAGTTTTTTCACCGCAGCCCTTTGCTCTGTCCCCCTGCAGCTTCTCTCCTGTTGGGGTCANCTGTCCTTGATTCTCCTCCCTTCTGTTGTTGATTTTGCTGTGGGTTTTAGCCTGAAATTGTATGGCTTCCTCAAAGGATGGAGCTCTGCAGGATATTCTCTCAATGGCACTGGTCCATGAACACCCTGCCCCACTGCTTCTCACCAGAGCCAAACTGGGCAGGGCACCTCACTGGGGGGACACTCAGGCTTAATTCAGCATACTTTGCTTAGAGCTCATCTTGTTTCAGAGATGCTGCAGCAGGGCTGGGACAGTGGGAAGAAGAGGGAAGTGGGACAATATTGTTTTCTATCCCCCAATATTTCTTGTTAGCAAGTTTGAAGTCATACCTGGTGTCCTCAGTTGGATATATCTTGGTTGATGATAACTTGTTTCACCCTCCATTGGGCACAACTGATCTCACAGATTCATTGCACAGAAAGATGTCGCTATGAAATACGTGTTTACTGTACTAAGTCACAAACATGACTGGCGATAGGTTACGGTAGAGGGGGAAGATACGGAAGTGATGAGTCACAATACTTAAGTTAAAACTGTTAGATATTTGAAAATTTGTGTGCCATGAATCTGTGAGATCAGTTGCACCCAACGGAAGGTTCATTTCATACATCCCCCTCCCCCAAAAAAGATAGTGTGGTTGAACTGACATTTTGCAAAGAAGAAATACATTCATTCATCTGTCCATAGCTATTTATTAAGTTCCACTTCTGTATCAAACATTGCTAAGCTCTGGGAATATAGCTGTCAACAAACTAGGAAAAATCGCTGCCTAGACGGAGCTTCTGTTCTACTAGAGGTAAGAGTCAATAATGCAATGAAGAAAAATTAAGCAGAGTAATGGAGATAGGAAGTGATGGGGTGAAATGCGTGCATTTGTTTCTTTAGATCTAGTACTTGAAAAAGGCCTCTTAATAAAGAGGGACTTGAACAGAGACCTAAAGGAAGTGGGGGAGTGAGGCATGTGGCTTTCTTGAGGAAAGGCTCTCTAGGCAGAGGGAACAGCAAGTATAAAGACCTCAAGGAAGAGCTCGTTTGGTGTGTTTGAGGACTGGTGAAGAGGACAGCATGGCTGGAGATGAGGTTGGGGAGTTATGAGAGGGTCTGTTGTGTATTGGTTTGATATGATTTCAAATCCACGAGTTTGATTTAATTGAAATTGTTTTCATCTACTTGTTTAAGACAAAGACAAGAAAAAGAAAAAAGTTGCTTTGATATAAGTAGGAAGTAAATTGTATCAGGATTTTATTATTCCTCATTTGTTGCCATTGGTATGCACCTAAGCATCCCAGCAGCTGCGGGCTTATTGACAAGAACACCTGGAGAAGCAACTATGGCAAGAGGACATTTAGACCGCAAATACTGAGTTTGTGAGGGCTATTTGAGAGTTTCGATTTGGGTGAGGCGACTCTTCACTAACCTAAAAACTGGGGTGATTAGCTCCTACCATTGACAAGAAGAGTTTTTGGTGGACAGTGGCAAAAAAGTCAAGTGGTGGCTCTATGAAGAAAGTGACTCTGTAACTGAGTCCAAGCTTGTACCACTCGCCACATCACAGCCGAGAAGTTTAACGACAAGGTGTTGGGGCAAGAAAAGTGACTTTGTTTGGAAAATCAGCAAGCCAAAAAGATGGCAGACTAGTATCCTAAGGAACCATCTTGAGAACGTACAAAGTTCAGGTTTCTTTTATATCAAGGATGGGGAAACAAGAGGGCAAGAGATGGTCGATGCCCATAGATACCTGGGCGCCAGCAAGGGTCCATGGAAGATCGTGAAACTTCTTTGTTCTTTGTCTGTTGACGCTAGTTGGTGCGAATCTCATCACGAGGTTTCTGCAAATCTTTGATAAATAATCATTATGTTTGTATATACCGTATTTCCCCCATGTATAAGACGCACACTTTATCGAAAGATTTGGGGGTCTAAAAGCTGGGTGCGTCTTATACAGTGGTTGTATGAGCGCAAAAACAAGCTCGAAAAAGTGGGAAATGCAAATAAAAAAAATCTACAACCACTGTATAAGACGCACCCAGTTTTTAGACCCCAAATTTTTAGAAAAAGGGTGAGTCTTATACATGGCGAAATACGGTGCTTCCCTTATCTCTTCAGGAGAGGCACTTTCTGGAAAGGGGCTGTTTTTGTAAAACTCAAGCTGCAAGCAGAATTCCTCTAATGATTAGCGTGCCTATATGCCAGATTAGGCAGAAGCTATTAACCTGAAGAGCATGGGAACCAAGCAGGTTTGAACAAGATGGAATCAGAGAGGCTGAGCATTTCACTCTGTTACAACTCTATGCAGAGACTTGGCCACTTGGGCGCCTGGTTTTTACTAGTGTTACATCTGATTTCTATTTA
>NW_017731403.1:3737249-3741458 GCF_001890085.2 Hipposideros armiger
CACCCTCCACAACTAAGATTGAAGGACAACAACTTGGCTGTTCCCCTTACCCAATTCCCCAATGCTGTTCCCCTCCTCGAATTCCCCAATAAAATCTTTAAAAAAAAAAAAAGCATGTTCTACAAGCTGAGAAGCATGTAGAAGATGGGTCTCTTTCCTCTCCCTGTTTGTTTAGGACTGTGAGGAGAAGTCTGGTAGCAGTCTCTGCTCTGGGACAGGGGCCAAAGGTAGAGTGGGCAGTCCAACACAGTATGAAAGGTAGACTGTATATCAAGCAGAGAGAGAAGGCCTACTCTACAGTCCCCAACCTTCCTCCATTTCCATTGGAGAGCCAGTGAGCCAGCCCTGATGCCCACTGTACCAGGAGGGAGGTGGGGGCAGAGCTCTGAAGGATCCACAGCTTCAGAAGGAAATGAGGTGAGATGAGGAGCCAGGGGACAAATGACAGAAATCCCAGACCAGGAGCTACAGCAGTTGCAGACCTTAATAGTGGGGGCCAACTGAATCCCTAGGAACAAGAACCCACCTAAGGACCTGCGTAAAACCAAGGTGCTTCTTCTCTCCAATGATGCCATCAGCCAAAGGCTCAGATACCCCTTTAGATGACTAACCTCTAAGAATGGGGGTGAAGTCAGCAGAAATAGAAGATCCTGAGCAGGACCCGAAAGGGACCACTTAAGTGATTAATTTAGACTAAGGTTGAAGCTGTATTGGGCATTCAATTATATTTCTCCTCTTTACCCTGCAAATAACAAGAAATAAGGTGACAACACAAAGACAATATTTTCCCTGCACATCCAAGTTGTATGGTGAGCATATTTGAGCCTGTTCCCTTATATTTCATTAAAATAAAATCAGCCTTTTCTATTTCAGGCCCGGTGATCTGACTTCTTTTAACTTTTCTTCTTATTTTACATTTTTGGTTGTAGTTGCTAACCTCTGGATAGTTCCTGATTGTTTATAGTTCTCTGAAACTCTAGAATATGTTCTCTTCTTCCTCTTCAGCAGCAACATAAAAGAAAGCAGGAAATCTCACTGTTAGGAGCTGAAATGTGTCTGCTCAAAATCTATATGTTGAAGCCGTAGCCCTCAGAATGTGACTGTATTTGGAGGTAGGGCATGTAAAGAGGTGATTAAGTTAAAGTGAGACATTAAATTGGGCCTAAATCCAATCTGATTGGTATCCTTAGAAGAAGACAAAATTTGGACACACCAAATAACACCAGGGATGCACGAGCACAATGGAAAGGACGTGTGAGGACACAGCAAGAAGATGACCATCCAAAAGCCAAGGTGGAAGCCCTCAGGAGAAACCAAACCAGCCGACACCTTGATTGTGAACTTCTAGCCTCCAGAATTGTAAGAAATACATTCTGTTGTTTAAGCCACTTAGTCTTTGGTATTTTGTTATGGCGGCCTTAGCAAACCAATACATTCACCTTCCTTTGTTTTTGCCCAGATAAAAGAATTGTGCAAGTGAGGGCTCCCCAGCGACCCAGAGCTCATTGTGGGCACACTTTTAAAAGTTAAATTTATTGGGGTAACATTGGTTAACATCATATAATTTACAGGTTTTGCACACTTTTTTAAGTCGATACTCCTGTTTGAGGGTATGCTGGATATATTGCCATTATTTAGCATAAAAGTGTGGTCATGGCCGGATGGATCAGTCGCAGGCTTGTATTAAATGAGAACACATGATCTCTTAGGTCCCTTGCAGCTCCCATTCCTCTGAGACCAGGCAGGAAACGGAGTGGTAGAGGCACTCTGACAGTGACAAAGATGACAGCTGGGTTGTGGCTGGGTGGGGGGTGGCCTTTGACCACTCAAACCATTTCTTTTGTGACATATGCTTCTTTCATACTGACAGAGAGGCATGGAATTAGTGGCACAAAATGAGAGAGACAGTATAAAAAACTGAAACATGACCTTGGAAGTTTATCACAGTATAAGATGTGTAGGGAAAAACTTCAGGAAGTTTGTCATTTAGCAGAGATGTTCCAGCTGGGAGGGTGACAGAAGTCCTGTGAGTTCTCATCCAAAGGCCTGGGGTCTTGTGAATATTCTTAATGAGCAATGCTTTCTGCCAGCTGGAAACCAGCTCCTTAACTGACATCTGGAAGTCACTAATGGAAATGAGGGGAGGCCCCAAAAGAAATGAGGCTCTGGGAAAACACAGATTGTAGAAAATGTTCCACACACATATTCACAGGTTCCTTTCCTTTTCTTTCCCCCTTTTTTCCTTTTCTTTTACTTCCCTTTCCTTCCTTTCTTTTCCTTTCCTGTTTCTTTTCATGGAGATGGGATTAACCTAAGGTGTTTTGAGAATTGGTCAACCTGAACTCCTTAGAATCTTGTGTTAGGGACCCAGGTCTGAGGAAAAGGCTTTCCCTCTGCTCTGTGTCCAAGGTACTGAATTCTTGTCCCATCATTTGCCTGAGTTAGGGACATTAGGACAACTCGAAATATTAGGCAGGGCTAAATGCATTAAAAGGGCTCCATTTGCCCTCAACCTATCCCTCTGTTTCCTCCCACCCAGAGGTAATAGCTTTGACATCAGCCACTCATCTCTTTCTCTCTCTTTACCATTTTATTATAATCATTCAGAAAAAACAAGCCTTTGCCTCATTCAGAGTTCAGAGGGAATTTTTTTNTTTTTTTTCTTTCTCAACTCTAGTTCCTGGTCCCTCTTCCACCTTGAATTCTGGTCTGTATTATTTCTATCTCTTTTGTGCATTTTAAACACACCAGTTATGGAGCCATAATAAAACTGGGAACTTTCCGTTCTTCACTCGACCCAGAGTTCTCCCACTCAGTATCACGCATGTATTGCCCCAAATCACTCAGCCTGAGAATTCTGACTTTTCTGAGGTCACAAGAAAACTTTAGAGGGGTTGAGCTCTCAGCATGTGATCCTTACCCTACAGTGTTGGGTCAAATATCCTTGTCATTTTCTCAGTAAAAACCCAGATGATCCTGGTCACATTATGCCTTCTCTGACAACATGGACTGCAATGTTAGAATCATATCTTTGCTCCTTGGTTTTACCCAGAAGGAGGGAAAAAAAAAGTCATACAAAGCAATCTTTTGTTTATTTTATATACCAGTGATCCTCTTGCAGATATTTCCACTCTGCCTTCCCTGTATTGTTTCTTTGGGAGTTTCACTAAAAATAATTGCAGTTATAAAAACTGCTATCATTTACTGACAACTTACTATGTGCCAGGCCCTGTTTTGGGTGCTGGATCTATGTTATCTCATGTAACCTATATTATCTCATAAATATAGGAGGAAGGCACCAATACCCTGTTTCTACGGATGAGGAAACTGAGACTAGGAGAAGTCAAGTGACCTTTTTTCTCTGGAACCCTATCTAGTAGCCCCCATAGGACCACCAAGCAGGCCCTCCGTTGGAGTTCGGTTCACTCTCCTCCAAATCCCCTCAGCTTCCCAATCTCTATGGGTAAAAGAATCTCTGCTGCTTTTCTGATTTTCTCAGGAGCTCTTCCCAGGAACTTCTGAGTTTCCTGACATTTACTGAGTTTCAGTTGCCTTGCTGGGGAGGATTTCATAGATGCTCTGTAGAACCAAAAAATTCTTGGCCTCATAATGTTCCTGCTCTCATAGAGGCCACCATGCTGGGTGTGGCCCCTCTGATCACACACATACACTGGACTCTAGAAAAGATGGTTCCAACCTTATCTCTGGACCTTCTCAGTGTTAGGAGAGCAGGGGTATGATCTAGAAGAGATTGGCAGGGGCCATTTAGCTCATCTCTTTATCTGTGTCATGATTACTCTTCTTTACTCCAATTTCCAAGTATGGTTACATACTCAGCCTCTCTCAAACTGCTCAAAAGAGTTTCCATTTTGATTCAACCCCAATTTTCCTTGATGTTCCCTATGAAATCAGGGGATAATTAGTTATTATCTTCAGAATATTAATTTCCCTCCTACTTCCCTCTTCTCTTTCCTAAAAAGACATTAAACAAGAGCTTCGGGGGAGTGCCTTTGACTTCAAGTAGACACACTACTATAATGAGAGGGGGGATGAATGTGCTTTTCTTTTATGCTTTCTGCAGGAAGTCCTTTTTTTTTTAAAGATTTTATTGGGGAACTGGGGGAGGGGAACAGACAAGTTGCTGTCCTTTTGTTCTTCAGTCTAGTTGTGGAGGACGTCGCTTCACTGGCCCATGTTGGTATTATCATT
>NW_017731403.1:3748298-3803577 GCF_001890085.2 Hipposideros armiger
CTCCTCTAGGCAGTCTTTTGAGGGCCCTGTTTTCACTGCACCCAGGTTTTGCTGCCTAGCACCCTGTCCCCTCTTCTAATCCTGTGATTAGAGAAACACCTTAGTTTGCTCTTTGTCTCAGACCCTTGGAGCTCTATTCAAGCAGAGGAATGAACAAGTCTTCTTGGCTGTCAAAGGTCTCCACTATTTGAGTATTGCAACAGAAACAGCAAATGGCCTAATCTCTTGCTGTAGATAGGCAGGGCCAGAGCTGAGGCAAAGAACCTCGTTTGTTGTAGAATTATATTGGGTCATCAGAAAAGTCATGATGTATTTCTCTATGTTTTTTGTTGCAAAAATGCGTCATGACTTTTCTGATGACCCAATAGAATACGAGAATCAGAAACTCCTCCAAGGTCATCTGGCCCACAATACACAAATGAGGAAACTAAGACCTAGAAAGATGAAATAACTTGCCCAAGTCCACACAGGCAGTAATAATACACCAGTTGCTCCAATTTATTGAGCACCTACTACAGTATTACCTACCATTGGGCAAAGCATTTAACTTGCGTCATGTCTCATCACAGCAACCTTGCAAAGTAGGCACTATTATCTCTGATTTACAGAAAGGATATGGAAACATGAAGAAGCCAGGTCACTTGCCCGGGGACCCCCAGTTGAGCACAAAGTCAGGTTTTCCAACATACTGTTGGCCATCACTCTCTGAAGTAAGACCCTGTTTTGGTGGGGTTGTCAGAATGCTGGATTTTCCATACCTAAAACATGGTTGACAGGTTGCAACTGCTGTTTCCTACATGACCAGTATTCCAGAGGGGGGGGGGACCCCAAAACAGCTGGACTCCCCAGGGCGAAAGGATTATACCTCTCAGCTCATCTCTCCACAGGCCTCTCCAAAGAGGCTCTGAAATGTTGACAAACGAGTTGAAGGTGGATCAGGTGCCAGCCACTGTGCATTTACTTCCTGATTAACTATATCCCTGGCACTTGCAGTTGAGGACACAGAAAAGCGAAGAGGATGTTAGCTTTCTCATAGGGTGGTGGAGGCTCCAGCAGCTCTGGGAGGTAGGGCAGAACTGGTTTTGTGACTTCTTGACCCTTCCCTCTCAGTGCTGCTTGGTATCTTTTCCTTCCTTCACGTCCCAACAGCCCCCAGCAAAGCCCTACTCCATGCCAGAGTCTGTGTCCCAGTCCTCCCTCCTTCTGTCCTATCACACTTACCTGCTCCATGTGACATTTCTCTGGGGCCTGCTCTCTGCCCTGCAGGCTGACTGATAAGCTGATCCCTGTGATGTGCTCAGGGCCAAACCGCACTCACCCTAGGTAACACATTTGAAATTTAGAGGGTAGAGTTTTCAAGCTTCTGAGCAGTCTGTTGGGAATATATTTGGGGAACCAGGAAGGCTTTATGTGGGGGTCTTCACATAATCACAGTCTGATTCCCCAATTTCTATGGTTGCCGTGAGCATGATACTCGGCTCTCCCTCCTCCCAAACTCCTGGAGGCAAGATTTCCAAGGCTCTGCCATGCAAAGTATATAATAAGCAAAACTTATTTGCATCTGTGTCTTCACACAAGTGTGATACCCAATGTTGGACTTGGTAATTCCCAATTGTACCCTTGGTGACACTCAAGTGTCTTTCTTTGTACAAAGAAAAATTGAAGCTATGCTTAAAGCTATGGAAAAATAAATATTAAACTAACATTTCTGAACACCATCTTGCGGATCGGACTTTATATATTTATCTTTAATTTTTATAACAACCTTGAGAAATAAATATTATCAGTTTCAGTGGATTGCCCAAATTCTCATAAGAAGTCAGTCTAAGAGAGGTCTGCCTGACCTCCTTGCCCATGCTTTTTTGTTTATGCAAGGACATGTGTCTCTTAGCTCAAAGTGTGCCTCTAACCCTGGCTGAAGCTGACTTGTGCTAGCTCCTGAGAGCTAATCATTTAACTTTCAGGGGTTTTGTGAACCAATTATTAAACAGCCATTGTTAAAAGTCAAATTATATAAACTTATAATGAAATAAATTATATTTAAAACAAAGGTAAACACACTCAAAACTTACCATTATTATTTATGCTGTTAAGGTTATTTATACCTATTTTATCTGAATGGTGGAAATACTAAATAAAGCACTCTCTTCCCAGCTCTGCATTTGGTGATAGCACCTTGGCATCTTGACATCAGCCATGGTGGGACTATTTATACCATGGAAATTGGCAAAGGCTACAAATCAGGGCTTTTTCTTTCTGGAGAGCCAGATGTTAAACATTTAGTAGCAAACCACTGCCCTAGCCCATTATCTCCTTATCACAGACACCAAACCTTTAAATCTTCAGACTAAAAGCATACATCAATCTAATAATTTCATGGTCTCCAGATTTATTTTATATTGGGCAAAACTATTTTGTCAAATACCAGGCAGAAATGGGAGAAAGCAGAGATGGTCCAGTTGTTGTTTTAAGCCTTTAAGGTTTGTAGTGGATGTTGACATAGCAACAAATGAAACATGTAGTTTTCCTCCTATCCCTCTGACTGTGGCTTCCGAAACCTTTGCATGGTGACTCTTCTTTTAACTGCCCCTAATCAATGGTGTTCACTAAAGTTCCATTCTTGACCCTTCCTTTGTCACTGTGGACACTCTTCCTGTCTGATCTTTCATTCCATGTCCTCAGCTACCAAATATATGTAAATCAAGTGTTGGTTTCTAAAAAGGTCCTGATAAATACAACCTCTTTTTCCCTTTGATGTTCTGAATAAACTGAGAAATGAAACAAGCAGTTAAAATAGATACTAAAAACATACAAAAATCAGATATATTTCTGTATACTAGCAAGGAACAATCCAAAAATTAAAGAAACAATTCCATTTACAAAAGCATCAAAAAGCATAAACTACTTAGAAATAAATTTAACTAATACTTGTACACTGAAAACAATAAAACATTGCTGAAGTAAATTGAAGAAGGCCCAAATAAATGGTAAAACATTCTAGGTTCATGAATTGGATGACTTAATTTTGTTAAGATGGGAATATTTCATAAAGTGATCTACAGATCCAATGCAATACTTATCAAAATTCTAAGAACTGTTTTTTTGTAGAACTGGAAAAAGCTGTTCCTAAAATCCATGCAGAATTGCAAGGGACCCCAAATAGTCAAAACAATCTTGAAAAGTAAGAACAAAGTTCAAGGACTCACTCTTCCCAATTTCAAAACTTACTACAAAAATATAATAATCAAGACAGGGTGGTATTGACATAAGAATAAACGTATATATCAATGGAATGAAATTGAGAGTTTAGAAACAAACCCATACCATTCAATAGGGAAGGAAAAGTCTTTGCAACAAATTGTGCTGGGACAACTAAATATCCAAAAGAATAAAGTTGGACCCCTACCTCACACTATATGCAAAAATAAACTCAAAATGCATCAAAGACCTAAATGCAAGAACTAAAAAACTTTTAGAAAAAAACATAGAAAAAATTCTTCATAAGCTTAGATTTAGAAATGTATTGTTAGATATGACATCAAAAGCATAGCAACAAAAGAAAAAATAGATACATTTGACGTCATCAAAATTTAAAACTTTTGTCATCAAAGGATACTATCAAAAAAGTGAAGGAGAGATCCAAGATGGCAGACTAGATAAATGCCAAGCCTGTGTCCTTCTGTGAACACATTAAAATTACAACTAAATTATAGAACAATCAACCTGGAGAACTATCTGAAGTCTAGTTGAACAGAAGTCCTACAACTAAAAATATAAAGTAGCCACGTTGAGACTGTTAGGAGGAGCAGAGATACGGAGCAGGCCCCAAATTTCCCTGTGGCATTTGAGAGTCAGGAGGAATATCTCAGTCTCAGAGGGTCCCCCCAGAGGAGTGAGGGACCCCAGCCTCCACAACAGGCTCTCTAGCCCAGAGTACTCGTGTATGGAACAGGAGCCCCCACAACACCTGGCTGTGAAAAAAAGTGGGAATTCCAACTGTTCGGGTGGGACAGAAGGCTGTGGGAAAGCCAGACATCCTCTTAAACAGCCTGCGCACAGACTCACTAGTTTGGAGGCACTTACCTTAGGCTCAAGTGGAGGGATAGTGACTCCAGGGGCCTTGGAGACATGCAGGGGGCAGACTGAGGTGTGTGGCTGCAGGGGGAGGACTGGAAGACAGTCAGCATTTTCCTGGTGAGGGGTTCTTCTCTTGTGCAGGCAGGCACCATCTTTCCTATGTTGAGCCCACCCCCACAGGCCAAATCTGAATCTGATTGGCCTTGGGAGCTCCACTGCTTTACCCCGCCCTGCTGGCTCACCTGGGACACTGCCCCATCCAATTCGCACACTGTCAGAGGCACTTTCTGCTTGAGCAGCCAGCCCCTCCCTCATTGCACTCTTCTTGGAAAACTATCGGAGTCCAGAGTCCACGGGCCCCAGGTGGATGGTGACTGGCCTTGGTGTTCTATGAGACTTTGGCTGAGTTGCTCCAGGCTTAGCGCTGGTGCCAAAGTAGAATCTACATTAATGGGGCCAACTGAGCCACTCAGTTGGTTAAGAGCTCGCTCAAGTGTGTGAGCTCTGAGCAACAGTGGTTCGAGTCTCAGCCCAAGCTGAGCTGCTGCTGAGCTGCCAACAGGTGGCAGGATGGCTCAGCTAAAAAAAAAGAAAAAAAAAAAGAATCTACATTAACCTGGTGACCACAACTCTTCCCATTCTAGTGACTTCCTGAGACACTGCCTCACCCAATTCACATACGACATGAAGCTGTATCAGTGACTGAAACTTAAGGGAGCCAACAGGTGGCAGCAGGCCTCTGGGTATGCTGGCTTTTTGCAGAGATACCCCAGGCCTGGTACTGGTGGCAGCCATCCTTGAATGGCAGCATGGCCTCTCCCACATGCCTCCAGGTTTAGCACAGGCAGCAAACAACCACAGATCGCTTTGTAGCTCCTACCAGGTAACCCCCAGCCAGTCACAGGCAGTGGCTGACCAGCGCCTTCCCTGGAGCCCCTCCCAAGAGGCCCCAAAACTAATATACTTAGAGGTTAGCTTCAGACCATAGTAGAGCATCACCTAATTAGTCCCACAAGAGGCACACACAAAGGGTGGTCTCAACAGGCACCAGAGCCCACTGGGGCGAATCCCACTCAGTGCAGTAAGCCTCTCGCACAACAACCCATAAGCTATAGACATGGCCAAACCCCAAAACCAGTCAACCTGAGTGTCAATCCCACCCGCTGACATGCCAATAGCAATCAAGGTTCAACTATAAAAGAAGGGCAGAAATAAACCCCACCAGGGATACTCCTGGAGCACTTGGCTCAGATGATCAGGGAGACTGTGCCAGGGCCCCACAGGGCACCTACTATATAATGCCACCCGGCCAACTCTGGGTGACAAAGCAGGTCTACCTAATACATAGAAACAAACACAGAGAGGCAGCCAAAATGAGGAAACAAAGAAATGCATTCAAAATGAAAGAACAGGTGAAAAATCAAGAAAAAGAACTAAACAAAATGGAGGCAAGCAACCTATCAGAGACAGAGTTCAAAACAGTGGTTATAAGAATGCTCAAGCGGGCCAGAGGAGTGGCTCAGTTGGTTAAGAGTTAGCTTAAAAGCATGAGCACTAAGCAACAGGGCCACTGGATCGATTCCCACATGCGCCTGAGCTGAACTGCCGCTGAGCTGCCAACAGGTGGCAGGATGGCTCAGCTGGTGAGAGCACATGCTCCTAAAAACATAACTGCCTGTTTGATGATGGGCTACGCCCGCCCACAACTAAGACTGAACTCAGCACCTTAAGTTGAGCTGCTGCCCGGATGGTTCAGTGGATAGAGCGTATGCTCTTAACCACAAGGCTGCCGCGTTGGACTCCTGCATGGGATGGTGGCTACACCCACCCACAACTAAGATTGTAACACAGCACCTTGAGCTTAGAGGCCACAAGCTGCTGATGGGCAGCCAGATGGCAACTGGCGCCCTCCACAACTAAGATCGAAGAACAACAACTTGGCTGGGCCCCCTCCCCAATTCCTGAACACTGTTCCTCTCCCCAATTCCCCAATTAAAAAAAAATGCTCAAGGAACTTAGTGAGAACTTCAACAAAGAGATAGCAAGCTTAAAAAAAGACATAGAGGGCTGGCCGAGTGGCTCAGTTTGTTAAGAGCTCACTTGAGAGTGCGAGCTCTGAGCAACAGCGGTTTGATTCCCGGCCTGAGCTGAGCTGCTGCTGAACTGCCAATAGGTGGCAGAATGGCTCAGCTGAAAAAAAAGAAGGACATAGAAACCATTAAAAAGAACCAGCCAGGAATGAAGAATACAATAAATGAAATGAAGAACACCCTAGAAGGAATCAGTAGCAGATTATATGGAGCAGAGGACTGAATCAGTGATTTGGACGACAAGGTAGCAGAAACACCCAATCAGAACAGCAAAAAAAAAAGAAAAAAAAGAAAAAAAAGAAAACAATGAGGATAGCTTAAGAGACATCTGGGACAACATGAAGAGTAACAACATTCATATCATAGGGGTACCAGAAGGAGAAGAGAGAAAGCAAGGGATTGAGAACCTGTTTGAAGAAATAATGACTGAAAACTACCCTAACCTGATGAAGGAAACAGACATACAAGTCCAGGAAGTGCAGAGAGTCCCAAAGAGGATGAATAAGAGCAGAACTTTAGTTCTTTATCCTGAAGGCCTAGCACAATGCTTAGCATATAGCAGGTGCTCAATGAATGTTTGATAAATAAGTGGAAGTTTGTTGGGTGAACACTACTAGATGGAAGGAAACTTCTTAAAAAAACTGCAGATAATTTGGCATAATTGGAAAGAGTAGTGACCAGGTGACAAGAACATAGTCAAAATCTTTAGTAAACAGCACATTGGGCTGGCCGAGTGGCATGTTGGTTAAGAGTTGGCTTGTGACGCCAGCTCTGAGCAGCAGGGCCTGGGTTTGGATCCCACATGAGGGCCATTGACGCTGCACACTCTATAGCAAAGATGGTGAAAAACACCTCGACCTGAAGCTGGGCTGCCGTAAGTCACCTGCGACGGCATTGGCTGCAGTGGGGCTGGCGGGCAGCTGGAGTGAGCTTTCATGAGCTGCCGTGAGCCGACATGAGTGGCCGTTCAATGGCTGGTGAGCGACTGCCTCACCCGGGAAGAGCGCAATGATAATACCAACATGGGCCAGTGAAGCGACGTCCTCCACAACTAGACTGAAGAACAAAAATGGACAGCAACTTGTATGTTTCCTTTCCCCGATTCCCCAACGCTGTTCCTCTCTCCCAATTCTTTAATAAAATCTTTAAAAAAAACAAACAAACAAAAAACAGCACAGGCTTTAATTGGTCAGAGGACACACCAGTGGTAAATGACCAGGATGGCTATGCTGGCGCATACTGTCTGAATAACAGTTCTGCCTGCACGCCACTGGCAGGAGATAATTCTAGAGATGCACAGAGGCCCAATTAAAAGGGCCGTGTGTGTTTTAAGCTAGTGTCTGAACTTTGTACTGTCACTGAATATTTTTGAAATTCAGATTTAATTTTAGGAAGATGACACTGGCTATAGTGCAGAGGGTGAATGGAGGGGGGCCAGAATGGAGGCAGGAGGGTGTCAGCATCAATGTTCTATGTTGCAACATGGTACTAGACACTGCTGGTATGCCACAGAGAAAGTGGGGTGCTGTCTTTTCTCTCTGTAGCCCCCAAACAGAAGGAGCCACACACTCCCCATGTGATTGTCCCATGGTGGGAGTAACTTTGGGGGAAAAGGAGGTACATAAACATTCATGTTACCAGGGGAAACATTCTGAAAAGTGGAAGTGAAGCCTTCAATGGCCAATCACTGTTCCATCCCCAGAGTATCCCAGTTTATTCAGGGCCGAATGTTTAAATTAAGGCATCAATCCCTTGTGGTATGTTTTTTTAAAACTCCAAGGGCTTTATTTCCAGTTCTGTTTGAATGGATATATTTAACATTTGGGTGAAAAAGCTGTTCTGTAAGAGATGCACTGAAAGGTCTACTTAACCCCAAAAGTAGGGCTTATGCGAAGTCAAACCAAGTCGTTTTACAGACTTCCACAGAACCATAGAGCTCTTATTCTTCTGTTATAATATTTGCACCAGAGTCAAAGCTCTCATGAGTTCCATTTAGGTTCCGGGTGGGCCAGTGATATCATGGGTTGTTGAATCTATAAAGTAATGCTTAAGCTCTCATTTCTGGAGTCAGACCAACAAGGGTCCGAATGTTGATTCTTCCATCTACACAGCTGGGGCTGTCACGTAATCTCTCTCTGACCCTCAGTTTCTTCATCTGTAAAAGAGGAGTTAAAATAATAGTAGCCGCCTCATAGAATTGTGAGGATTTCATAAGATACTACATTTAAATTGTTTGGCACAGGATGAACAGTCACACAATATTTTTTTTTAGAATATTAATGTAATTTTGAGCAAGTCGGTCATTTATCCTCTTTGTGCCTCAGTCTCTTCTTTGATAAAATGAAGATAAGGTTCATCATTGTATCTTTAGGCCATACCACAAAGCCTGGCACACAGTAGATGCTCAGAACATTTGTTGAATATAATGAATGAAGAGGAGGAGAAACAGAAGAGTAAAGAGAACATCTTTAATTATCTTAAGGGTTGTCATGAGGTTCAAGTGAGACAGAGCAGAAGAAAGCCTCCTGTGAAATGCCATTCAAAAGTTAGTTAATAACATGATTAGTGTTTTAGAATAAAGGAAGTTCCCTGGTTGGAATGTCTCTCCAGGATTTCATTCGGTATGACTCATGTTTGGGACACTGGTCGTTAACAGTGTTCAGTTAACTGTCCAGAGGGTCTAATTATTTGGCCTCTGGCAACTCAGAAATCCTAGGCTGAGCTCCCTACACTAGGCTGCCTTTGTAGTACAAGGTCATGGGCAGGTGGACGACCTCCCAACCCTTGAAGTGATTCTTTTTATTTGACTACCTATTCCCTTAAATTCCAAAACTAGGGCTTTATTCCTGTTTATTAAACAAGGGATTTGCCCTTAGTGAAAAACGCAGAACTTACCTCTGTGTGAATTCGTTCATTCCTTCCCTTCTGAGAGCAAAGTTTGAGAAAGGGGACATTAGAGTGCAAGAGATTTGAAAGCCACCAGGAAAAAAAAGAATATAGAAAGGCAACCCAACAGGGCCTGGAGACTCTAGGCCCCATGTTTTGTACCCTATGTTCTGCCATGCATGCTCATTTTTTTCTCTCCTCTCCAATGACGTTTATGGTGAAGTGACTCTTTTAGGTCAGTGTAACTTCTAGAACAAACAAATGACTTTAAATCCTTACATAATGGGTGGGTTATAATTACCCCTCACCTCCATCCCCAGCTCTGGAGTTAGATAATCCAGGTTCAAATCCAGATTCTTTCAATTACCAGCTATGTTACCTTGGGGAAGTTATTAAGCCTCCCTCTGCCTACTTGCTTTTTATCTATAAAATGAGGACTATAGTAGTAGCTCTCTCGCGTATGAAAAAAATGATTCATGAAAAACAAAGCTATGCTGTTACAAGTCAGAATGGTGGTTCCCCTTGGTGAGGAGGAAATGGCTGGAAAGGGCCCCTAGGGAAGCTTCTGGAATGCTGGTCTGTTTTTCATCTAGATGCTAGTTACATGGATGTGCTTACTTTGGGAAAATGCATCAAGCTGTATGTGATAGGTGTACACTTCTGTATCTATATTATTTCTTAATAAAAAGTTTTTAAAAGTCCATGCAAACTATTCAATTGGCATATAGCAAGTTACTATAAGTCATTATTTCTATCTTCCATCAAGTGATCAACCTCTAAGGCTTTAACATTATCCCCAAACATAAGGAAAATGAGGAACAAAGAAAAGAAATACTAAGTGCAGGGCTTGACTGCAATGGTTTGGATATTTGTACTTCAGGGTCAAGAAATTAATCTAAATAGGTTATTTTTGTTATTGTCTCCAATGCTCAGAACTCTTCCTTCCATAAATGCTAGAGCACATTCAGAATCAGTTGCACTTCTAGAGTTTCTTTTTTTAAGGGGAGCATCTTATTGGGAAAGGGGAGCTATTTACATAACACTTTGTATGAGGTCTGATAATTAAGTTTGTGAAGTCCTCCTAGAAAAAGTGCTACATAACTCATTGCTGAATATCACTATGGTCACCTGCAAAGTACTCCCCTTAGGAAGCTATGCACTGACGCCAGTGCGTAATCCACCTTTCAGAGCAATTTTGGAACTCTTTTTCTGGAATGGCCATCAGAACTGTCGTTGTATTACCCTTGATGTCCTGAATGTCAACAAAATGTCTTCCTTTCAATATTTCCTTTATCTTCGGGTAAAGAAAGAAGTCATTGGGGGCCAGATCAGGTGAGTAGGGAAGGTGTTCCAATAGTTATTTGTTTACTGGCTAAAAACTCCCTCACAGACAGTGCCGTGTGAGTTTGTGCATTGTCACGTTGCAAGAGCCATGAATTGTTGGTGAAAAGTTCTGGTCATCTAACTTTTTCATGCAGCCTTTTCAGCACTTCCAAATGGTAAATGTGGTTAAACTGTTTGTGCAGTTGGTACAAATTCATAATCAATAATCCCTCTGATATCCAAAAAGTTTAGCAACATCATTGCAACAAGTTTGCAAACTTAATTGTCCAACCTCATATAAGATTGAGAGTGTCAAATGACCGTATTTGAATTGGGGTGGGGGCGAGGCTGCCAAGACTGATAGAAATCCCATTCCCTGGGGCACTGCTGTTTGAAATAAAGGTCCTAGAAAAGGAGAGAAAAAATCCCAGCAAAACTGAATTGGCATGGCCCAGTGTTATCATAATACCATAAGCTCAAAATGTCTTGACACAGTGCCCCCAGCAAGGTCATCTAAGGAACAATTGGACTTCAGCAACTTGTCTTACCTGTCTCAGAATGACTAAGGCCTATTTAAATCTCGTGGTTGGTTAATCATTAATGAAGGTTTTTGACAAACAAAGTAGAGCAAGCCAAGAAAGAAGGGTAGCTAAAAATTAGCCCAGGAAAGGTCATATTTCTTGCAAATGCAGGGTTTGGTGTTGCTTTTGATTGTGGGTATAATTGTGTGGAGTGGAGTTGGAAGGAAATATAATTCCACTGAGGAAGCCAGTGCTCCTCTGAAGATTTTACTTGGGATCCTCTTCCTCCCTCCCCTCCCAGTCATCTGGAGGACTATAGGCCTCCATCACCTTTGCTGAGAAGCCTGCCCTCCTGTAGGGCTACCAGACAGGAAAGTGGAACACCTTGGCTCACACATGTAGCTGCTATATGATCCGAGAGAAAAGGGTAGACAGTCCCAGAGGCTGGAACTTGGATCTAAAGGAAGGAAAGGGTGGGAAACTCTAAGAGCCTTGGTTGTTACTAAAAACCTCTCCCTCTCAAGATCAGGGATGGTGGGCATCACCTGAGATCAGGAAGGCAGAAGGGAAGGAGTTGCCCACCAGGGGGAGCACTCAAATGTACCACACTAGTGATTGCTAGACAATCCCTCAGCTTCTGCAGTTAAGATAAATGCTGGGCTCCACCATTTTCTTAAAGAACTCAAAGTCCTAAGGAAGAATGATTTACAGTTCTTCCCACTTCCTTGTTATAGGGACCAATTCTCTTTCACAGTTAACACAGGTCCATTGACCATGTTTAATGTTGAACAGAACAAAGGTTGGGCTTCTTTACGCCACATCCTTTCTCTTTCTCCTTGGAAGCGGCCATACTTCTTTCACGTACTTGAATATAACACGTTTCCTTCTGGACCTTGCCCTTCCTGTTTCTTCTCCCTGCTCATCTGCACTCCTCATCCTGTAGATCTTTGCTCAGATGCCACTTCCTCCCCAAATCCCTCTTAACCCCCTTCCCAAGGCTGTGTGGATGCCCTTGCATTTCATGGCACTTGCAACATTTTCTTGTCATTCCTGGGAGTTTCTGGAGAGCAGAGAGGTCCATTTTGTTATCATCGTCTCTCCAGTGCCTCATGCTGTGCTGGTACACAATTGTCATTCAACAAATATTTATTGAATAAATGGAAACAAAACAAATAAAATGGAAAGGCTTAATGAAGTTAATATAGTAGAAAGAAGTCACACTAGTTTATAAAGGAGAAGGGGGAAAAAAAGTGTTTCTTGAATGCCTACAACATGCCTGGGCTTTTTAAAGATTAACTCATTTGATTTTCACAAAAATTGTAGTGAGGTCAGGATTATCTCTATTTTACAAATTAAGAAATTGATACTCAGAGAGGCAAGGTGTCTTTTCCAAAGTTACATGGCTGGTAAGAAGCAAAGCTGGGGTTTCACCTCCCAGGCATCCTGACTGCAAACCCAGCCTTGTACCACTTAGCCACAGTGCTTGCTCAGAGAGGTTTGGGCAATCACATTTTTTCCAGGTTTGTTGGTATAAAGAGTTAGGAAACAGAGGAATACTGGGTACCTAGAAAGGTTAAACTAATGAGTGAAAAGAAGACAGAAAAGACTAATTCCAGTATGACAGGTTAGAACTTGAAATTAACAAAACACTTTGTGATGTCTCCTGTCTCATGTTTTTAAATCTAACCCTGCCCTTGACCTTGGGTGTCAGAGACAGGGAATGTATCAAGGAAGTGGTAGGGCAAGGATAAAGTAGGTGTACCTGTATCATCCTACCCAGGAATTTTTAAAAGCTGAAGATGTATTTTTTTTTTTTTAAGGATCATGGTGTCAAAATGTTATTTCACCAAAATGGCCATACCACATTTTATTAAAAAAAATTTTTTTATATAAAGGTTGAGTGCCCAGAGGGCTATAATAAAGATATCACATAAAACTTTTCTTTTAAATAAAAGAAAATTTCTTTTAAATAATCAAGTACCTTAATGCCCTTAAAACAGGGTCTGGTAAGCTGGTAAGGTCAATTATAGCTGACAAAATACACCTTGCACAGTCCATGCTAACAGCACCTGATGAATGTTGGACTGTCCATAGAATTATGTTTCACTAGAAAAGAAAAATTAGAAGTTTTTTTTTTTAAGCTGAGCCATCCTGCCACCTGTTGGCAGCTCAGTGGCTGCTCAGCTTGGGCCGGGAATTGAACCGCTGTTGCTCAGAGCTCAGAACTTTGTTCTAATTGTTCTTTCAACTAAGTGCTTATGTATGTTGTCATGACAGATATTTTTGGAATAAAAAAAAGAACACCTATTCTAATGAAGAATCAGAGGGTATAGTTGACTCCCTTTGATAGTTCTTTCGCCTCCTCCATCATTTTTGGACAGCCTTGTAGATAGAACTCCCTAAATATACGAGTGTATACATTTTCAGCAGCCACTCTTATAGCTGCTATGTCTTTCATGCTGAGAGTAGGCATTTTCAGCCATTCTACCTTCAGTTCCCATCTCCCAAAGAAAGAGTTGCCTATGAAAACACACTTTTTAGCCAACAGAAAATAAACTACACTTGTAGAGAAGCTTTTCTGTTTCTGGGCTCTGAAGTAGGTCACTGGCATGACTGGTTTTATCCATTTCCAGGGTCAGTGTGCTGTTAGAATCTGGGACTTGGGAGTCTGAGCAGAGATTTCAGTCCAGGTTTTACCAGCTGTGTGACCTTGGCCAGTCACGGTATCTGCCCTGCCTACTTCACTGAGTTATTGTGAGGTCCACCTGAGATTACGGGAGCCAAAGAGCCTAATGAATCACATAATCATAACATTTATCCCCACCCGACATGCTATTTACCTGCTCCTTTTGTCTGTGTTCTCCCACTGGAATGTTAAGCTGTACGTATGCAAGATTTTGTTGGTTTTGTTCATGCTGTAGCCATCACAGCACCTAGAACAAAGCCTGGCACCTCGTAGAGTGCAGTGTACATTTTTGTATGATTTTTTTCATTCTTTTTCAATCAAACTGTATGTGATTCTGCAACTTGAAATGCATCTGTACTTGTCTCCTAGAACAAGGAAATCAGCAGATCTGTTGCTCTTGAAAATGTTGCCTAATGATCTGTCATCTTGGAAAGTTTCCCAGCCTCTTCTGCCTCTAAAAAGGACTTTACCTTTTTAAGAGGAAGCAGGAAGTTAGTATTCCAAGAAATGTGGGTTGGGAGGCTATACCCAGCAGCTCGACTAAGAAAGTGAAACCATTCATCTTAATCAATGGGAAAACCATGTGGGGAAATTTTTAGAAGTAATTCCACTGACAACCCATCACTTTCCCTTGAATCATTTGATTGGCTTTGCTGATGGACACGGTCTGAAGTCAGTGATGATCTGTAGAGAAAAGAGAAGGAAGTGTTCTGCTAACTTGCGGTGTGCTGTGAAAATGAGAAACAGGCTTTGGTTCCCGATGAAGTGACCAATATTCAGGTCACCCCAACGCTCTCATGAAACCACCAAACAACTAACTCAATGTCACATAACTGCCTCCATTTAGAGCTCTGAGTATAAAGCTCTTGGGATCATATGCAAACTTCAGTACTGAGAACAACGACAGGCTTTGCCACATCTTATTCCCATCCAGATGGTTTTTCTCGTTAGAAGAAGAATGAGCAATCCAGATTTGAGTGTTCAACCTTCAATCACCTGATCTCAAGTTGATAGAGTGATAATTCACAATTTTTACTATGTACCCTGTCTTCAGTGGTAATTCCAAATCAAAAAACATGAGAGCAACTTGCTGGTTTTTCCAGCTGAAAATAATGAATTCGTTGATTCCTTCTATGCTGTAAGGGTTTTTCTAATTTTGTTAGGGGAAAAAAAAAATCAATATAAAGAAAACACAATTTTAAATAACATCTTGAAATTGCTTTAAAGAAAGCTTTATTTACTACATACATCCTAAGAATGTATTGTAAATGGAGCAAGATCTAAATAAATTTAAAAGCTTTTCAAATACAAAGCAACTAAAGATAACTAAACTTCTAGCATGTTTGAAAACACAGAACTCTAAAGCTTTTTTTTTTACATTTATATAGTTTGTTCTTAACCCTAAAAAAAAAAAAAGTTCACATTTCAAGTTATAAACTCATCTCAGTAGTGTATGTGAAATGGTATTGAAACAGAAACAGTTAAGAGGCTCACTGATACTTAACTGGCTATGTTACCAACATTTGTTTTTAAGGTAGTTTGGTATTTGCCATGTTAAGATATCATTTTTTTTCTTTTCTTTTTATTACTTTTTTTCCCCCCAAATAATTTACAGGCACATGTAAAATACAGTAAGATAGCTGGGTCAGAGTCTTATCCAGTGAACCTCTGTGACAATCCTACACTGGACGGAGAGGACTTCTTTCCCACAAAGTCAAGGGATGAGGATCTGACCCAAACTGCATCTTGTTGGACTGCTCACTCCAACAGATTCGTGTTTGGATGAAGATTGCTGGGTACATCCTCAGGAACATTGCACAATTACTTTATGTCATTTAAGAACGATGGAAAGGAATGTTAGGAATATTTAAAGGCCTTTGCAGGCAACTCAATAATTTTACACAATAAATAAATATTGCTTATATATAAAAAATTCATCCCACCTTAAGACGAGGAGGGAAAAAGGCATTTGGGAATCTCTGAATTTAAAATTTAAAACAAAACTAAAATATTTGCTCAAGGCATAATCCTATTTATTAATCTACAAATAAGAATTCAGCCATCAGCAAAAATTCAGTGAGTGGAAAGATTTTTATGGATCTCTAATATGACATAAAAACACAACTGCGCTACTTGCTACCTATTGCACACCTCACTTCCTTGACAGAGCCTTTAAAAAAATTCCAAGTTGATGTATTTCATAAAGTAGATGACAATCTTAACATTTTACTGTATTTTACATTCACTCTGTTAAACAAAAGCCTTCAAACAGGCACAAAACACTGCAACAATACATTTACTTCCTAATAAAACAACTTTTTAATAACAGTGAAATAAAAATGGTTCCATTTTGCATTAAACTATATACCATGAACTTCTGCAACATAAAACAACTAAAAAGGAGCATTAGGAGATATTTACAAACTATCTTTTAACTCCTGCAGGTCTTTTCTCCTCCTCTTGGATGTGCCTGCCCCAATTCAGTTCCCTGCCATGTACATGGCAATGGAGGAAAGCCCTGTTCAATAAACACAGCATTTCCAACACCCTCGACAACCGCAGACATTCTGCATGAAACATGGTAAGACAACTAGAAGCATAACTTTCTGCAACAAGAGTCTTTGGGGACCTCGTCTACAATAACATTCATTGTCTCTACAAACTCATACTTCAAAAACAAATAAAATAAAAACATTAGAAAAGGAACTGAAGTTTTATATTGGACAATTCAATAGCTATGCAAAGATGTCTTATGCAAACTATTAAAATCTTGTGCTTACACATACTCGGCTATTGAAAATTCCTCCCCAACCAAAACAAAAACCCCAACAAAAACCCAGGAAGAAGTATAAAAGCCATCAAAGTTTTCTCTATCAGTGATTCATCTGCCCCAGACTTGCCACACAGGGAGGTGAAATTGGGGACAGAAAGCAGGGAAGATTAGGTGGGGTGGGGGAGTGGGGGGAATGTGTTTAAGAGCAAAGGCACAGAGGGAATGAATGAGAAGGGGCCCCGGGTAATGGTGGCAGGTGAGAGCTTTCCAGTGTTTGGACTCAGAAGTGTGACAAGTCTTTTCAATGTTGGCTTAAGGAGAGATCGAGTGATTTTAGTTTCTTTAAAAAAATAGAACCATCACGGATAACACACGGTAACACCGTCAACCCTTAATGCCAGCAGAAATTTTAAAATTGCACTTTCCAGTATATTTTTTAAAATAATGTTTTATGTAGTATTTTTAAAGCACTATTGTTTGTATCTTTAAATATTGAATATATTTTTCAAAATAGTTCCCTAGCTGCTCAAGTGTGCTTTTTAATATATAGTTGATATATTATTGAAGGTACTACAAAATAGAAATCTCTGGAGTGCAGAAGTTAAGAAAATAACCTTCATACTGAAAATATATCCTTAAAAATACAAAAACAAAAACCTCTATACAAACGTACTACAGCATACAAATTTTTAAGAGATGGTATTAAGGCACGAACCTTTGCAAGTCTCTTAGAAATGTATGAACACCGGCTTGCTAAACTGAAAATAGTCTTAAAAAACTAGTGGAAACTTCATGTATATAAAATATTTCAGTATGATATTTGATTACATTCTTCACTTTCAGGTTTCATATGTGTGCTAATCCATCACGTTGTTTCTTCATAAATAGTAAAGTGTTCCTTCAGTAGTAGTTTTGTGGTTTGTCTCCGCTCTTGTCATCAGAATCAGTATGTCTGGTAGACATCATGAATGGGGACCTGAATAGCAGCAGCAGGGAAGGCCTGAGGTATATAGCCGGCGTATCCTCCATAAACGGCAGCCGCAGCGGCCGCGTTCTTCTGTAGTGTGGCGATCGTGGCTGTGGCTGGAGCAGCAAATGGAACGTAACTGGCCCCATAGATCCCGGCAGTGGGAATTCTCTGAACGTTTGGAGCCATCGTGTATACTGGAGTTATTGGGCGGCCCTGAGGAGGAGGAAAAGATTCCTTACTGATTGCTTGTAGGTAAGTATCCCGCTTGTAGGTGCCTATCCCATTTAGTCATCTAATTCATTCAACAACTCCATTCATTTATTCAACTCTCAGAGGTAAAAAGGGAGGTGTCCACTTTCAGGGTGGGGAGATAGAAGGGTAAGCAAATAACAATAATTGTTAAGTGCATGTGAGAAGAGCCATTAAGCTAAGGTGGAGTTGCATCCTCAAGGCTAATTCAAATTCAACTGGTGAAAGAGAACTGGAATGCTGAAGGAAAGTTGAAACACTCTAGAATCTCCTACCCACCATTCTATTCAATCAGCACAAACCCCAGAGGGAGCTAGAGAGGGGAGTTGAGAATCTACCCTTTACTCAGTTGATCTCGCTATAATTAAAAATAAGTATTTTTCCTAAAACATGGCCCTAAAATACATGTCAGCTGCCTCAAGTCATACTTAACTGAAGAAACATGATGTTTCAAAAACAAAGAGGATAGGCTGACAACATTATGGAACAAAGTGTATACAAGGGGGTGCCAAAAAAATTTATATGCATTTTAAGAAAGGAAAACTGTATTAAAATTGTAATACTCAATATATACTGATAACAAAAGATGAATACAATTCATGCTTGACTTCTGCAATTACAAGAGGTGTTCAAAGTAGTTCCCATCAGCATCCAGACACTTCTGATTTTGGCGAACTATTGCTTGAGCAAGGTTGACCAAAGTGTCCACTTGTATACATTTTTTTTGGCATTCCCGGTAGATTTCCAAAGGGGCAGCTTCTGAAGCTGTGCCTTTTAAAAACTGTGATCATACACAATGTTCAACAAATGTAATGGTTTCAACCATCTCCCACCTAAGACATAACACCAGTATATACAGAAATTGTTGTAGACACTTAGAGAAAGAACCAACTAACTTGGGGAGTTAGAGAAAGCATCTCAGAAGTGGAGACATTTGAGCTGGGTTTTGAAGGATGAGGAGGAGTTCTCACATTAGGAGGAAGAGGGAGACAAGCTAACTAGGCTGCCTTACTGTAGATGCCACCACTGACTGTAAAAGTCCCTGCTGCTTCCTTCTCTCTACTTGGAGGTGTAACGTACTGTGTTTTCAGAGCAAATAGGCATAGAGAGGGAAGACGGGGGCTCAGTATTTCCAAAAGTGTTTGCTATGAAAAAGGGGATTTGGGGTAAAATAAAACCCACATTTAACAAAGTATATGGTGCACTTTATCTTCCACAGAATGCCTTGTAGCAAATGCTGCTATGGTCGGTCTCCATATTTTAATGCATCTTCAAATAAACAATTCAGGATATATGGAGAATTAGGTTTAAAAAATTATTTCCTCCTGGATTTCTATAAAGGAGTAAGTTATCATTCCGGCACAAAATCTGCAGATCAGAGTCACAAAATTACGTTCTAAGGAATTTCATAATCTAAGCATCATTTTTTCCAACTAACCACAATAATAATTACACTAATGATAATAATAACTGAGAGATTAGGGTCTACCAGGCACTATTCTAAGGGCCTTATTTGTATGACGTTATTGAGTCATCCATCACCAGCACCAATGAAGCTGACACTGTGAGTATATGGAGGTTTAGATATGTTAAAGAACTTGTACAAGGTGACACAGCTTTTACACAGTGGGATGTGTGACTCGGGAACCTGCACTCTTAGCCTACATTATCTTGCCTCCCGTCACTTATAACAATGACTATCTCATGGGCAACACTTTACATTCAGGGAGAGAAACTTCGGAACTGGGAAGACTGGCTCACAGCAAGACACAATCTTTTCCAAATGTGTGGACGTATAGTTAATGACAAGTGCACAAAGGGAGGAAATTGCAGAGAAGACATCTGAGAGAAACCTCTCCATATGCTACAGTCCGGCCCAACACTGGGCTCAGAGATGGGGTGGGGTTGAGTGTGGGGAATTAGGGGAGGGGGAGGGAAAAAGACCTGTTTTCCATTCTTTCAAACAGGAATGGCTATCTTTGCTCTACTGATACCACAGATTTGTTGTGAAGATTGAGAAAACTTTGAGAAATCAATCTGAAAAAATGACTACCTACACCAGTAAATATTTTCTGTATTACTTATAAAGGCTATATGAAATCTTGGATATAAAATGGCTAAACAGGAATATCCCTGAGGACCTACAAGACAGGATGACTGAAGGTGTTCCACAGGAAGGTTCTGGAAGCCGTGCTGGGAAATGATTTCCAGTGTGGCTCTACTCAGAAAGGTGTTCTATTCACCAATCACTAGGGCATAAAATGTTCCTTCTGTTGCAATTTGGCAGAGAATACAGAGGGGGCAGAGGACTGAACATGGCAGAGGACCGAGGTCAAAGAACTCAGAGGCAGGACACAGAGTACTTAGACTTGAGGGGAGCACCCAGGCCACACACACGCAAAGAAGCCATCCCCAGGTTAAAAAAAATAAGCGGCACCAGGCATTATGCAGAATATACTATAGGGGAAAATCTCCAAAGTAAGCAACTGATAATGATTGTACATTGAAAAATTCATAAGCAAAGACTTCGAATAAAGACCATGGTGGTGACATCCAGAGCAGACTGGCATAAGATAGAAACAGTCTATTATTCTGAACATGATTATGAGGCCTGTAATTTGGGCCTGATCAGAACTGATGCTATATGCCAAAGACAAAAGTTTATGAGTTTCTCAGTAAGGAGGAATTAGAAATTATTACCAGAATTACACCAAGTATTGCTTGTATTTTAACTGTAGATACTTACAGTCCATAAATAATAACTACACTTAGCTGTCATTCTGCAGTGTGAGTCATTTACAACCTATTCCTTTTTTCGGCTTTAGGAAGTCCTGAGTTAAAGAACACTTGATGACATATTGATAGATGAATTAACTTTAACCTTTTCGAATAATGCAGTCAAGAATGGTGCTCACATGGGCAAACGGAAGAACACAGCCCTACTGAGGTCGGTGTTCATAGCCTGGCTCTGTTTCAGCATCACTGTGGAGCTTGTACAAAATTCGGATTCCAGAACCCAATTCAGTTCTGTGAACTGGAATATTCTGGGGTTTGAGTCTAAGAATCTGTGTTTTAAACACGTTCCCTGAGTAACATTTATCCAATTAGAAAAGAGACCCCTGGGCCTGAGTATTTGTGCTTGTTGATTGATAAAAGTATTTGAGATTCACTGCCTCACAAAGAATAGCTTTCACAAGATTTTTTTTGTGCTTGGAGGAATGACCTGTCACTTATAGATAGTCCCTATGTGCTATGCACTAAAGATGCAAAGAAATAGAAGATGTAGCTCTTGGCCTGGAGGAGTTTCATTTTAATTGGGGAGATAGAACACATTGGTAGTCAGATGCCAAGTAAAAATGTAGATAATGAGAGGTGCAGGAGAGACGATTTCCAAGGTTGGTGGATGGGAAAGGTTCTACAGAAGAGATGAGACTGAAGAAACCATAGATGAGAGAACA
The DNA here is from genome assembly GCF_001890085.2 of Hipposideros armiger. Lineage (NCBI taxonomy): Eukaryota > Metazoa > Chordata > Mammalia > Chiroptera > Hipposideridae > Hipposideros > Hipposideros armiger. Next base: position 3,769,332 of record NW_017731403.1, read on the forward strand.
CTTGAGCAAAGATGGGGAAGGAGGCTGGAATAGTGAGACTGGAAGGGGACATGCGGGAATAGCTGGATATGGTTGGAGGGGATTAAGGGCAGATTTTAGTTTCATATATCTCATCTCTACAAATATTTCTCTCCATGCACAAACATACTTACACATATATGTGTACATATAATATATATATATATATTCACACAAATATCGTACTAAGTGAGGGGGTGGAGAGAGAGAGAGGGAACATAAGAAAACATACTTACATATATATGTATACATATAATATATATATATTCACACACATAGCATATACTAAGAGAGAGGGTAGAGAGAGAGAGAGAGGGAACTTAAAAAAAAAACTTCACCGAACTGCAATTTGAATGGGGAAATGGGAACTATCTTTTTGGACTTTGTGTGTCAGTGCTGAAACAATACCAGGAGTCAAAATTAAAAAATATAAAAACATTGTCATAAAAAATATATGATGTACAGTATTATGACATTGAGAAATTACATGTCATTTTTGCATATTGTTTCCTATCTTTAATACAGTGACAATATTAGGATATTTATTTGAAATTTAAAATTTTAATAATAAATTTTAAATACACTTTTAATAGATTTTTAAAATTTATTCTTTAAAAACTTTTCTGTCCTGTCATGATTTATATTACATTTTTTTTTCGGTCATCCAATCCCATCGTTTTAACAGCGTGCTCAGCACAGAGTAAATTCTCCCGCTGAATGTTAAATGAATCCATGATAGAGGCCTCACACACACATTACAGTGACTGCGCCATGAACTCTACCTGGAAAGGTGGTGGCGTTGACACAGTGGGAATGACAGCGGCGGCGGCGGCAGCGGCGGCGGCAGCACTGGCTGGGTCTGTCTGCACGGCGATGGGGCTGATCATGTGCTCCATTGCATGGATTTTGCCATCTTCCATCATTTTAGGAGCTGGAGCTGCCTGAAACATGGAATACTGGGCCCCAATGGCAGGGATGGCCACTGCAAGAGAAGTAACACGGAAACACAGGTCAGTCACTTTCAGTCACTGAGGAAGATCCATCACTTTCTGAACGATATTTTTGAAAACCCAGTTGGGCAGTCATGGGCTTCTCCCTGCTAATTTATGCACTCTGAGTCCAGGTAAGGAGGTGCTCCCCAAGAGGAAGAGAGGGGAGGTGGTGGGTACTCCCTCCTCTGCTTGTCTTTCAAAAGGACCCATGTGCGTCGGGTGGGGGCTCCCAATAGATCATCATGGAAGGAAAGTCTAGTCAGGTTTCTGCACCAACATTTCTTGCTGCTTCTAGAGAAAAATCTCATTTTGAATCTTACTCTTGATGTCCTACAGAGCAAGAAAGGGCCTTCGAACTACGAAAACAGGCTCAGAATAATAAGCGAGATCAGAGGCCTGAGAGGCCCAACAAGTGTGAGAGTGAGCCGGCCTGCTCCATCCTTCTCACTCACCTCACTCATTACCAGACCTACTGCCCTTCTTACTTTCACCGCATTTTAAGAAACAGGTGCTGTTGAGGGTTTCATTCTGAGAAAGCAGAGGTCTGTGTACATCTTCCCCACCCTGTGTTTCAGATTTCAACATTACTGATTCATGGAAAAATACATAATAAAAAGATGGAAAATTCCCTGATTTTCTATGTCCACTCATACTAGCGAAGCAGTAGTGATTGGTTTTTTTTATTGGACCTGCCAATTCAAAGAGCTGTTTCTGCAAGTCAAGTCCAAAGGACTCATTTCAACCGGAGATTCAAACAGATAGCAGTTATTGAATGTCAATGTATGATCAAGAGAGGTAAAAATGAAAAAATACTAGGGGGAGTTTGTGTTAGTGCGTGGTGTGTGTATGTGTTGAAAAGATAAGCAATAATAATATGAAATGCATACACAAAATATCCTTTTACATCCATGTAAAAAACATGTATCCTTAGGTACATTTATTCTAATGAAAGCTATTTTAATAGAAGTTAAAGAGACAGATTTAACTGTAGGCTAAACAATGGCATGGCCTTTCAATAAAGTACACCTAAAACCTTAGCCAGATCTTTCACCTTCCTTTCCAACCATATGGTCTTGTGCCCAGATATTTCACCTCTGCACTGGCGCTTCTCTTAAAATAAAAAGCTCTAATTTTCTGGATGAGTCAGAAGTAGAAGCCAAGGGGATGGGGCCCAGAGAGGGTTATGAGGTACAGATACAGTGGGACTATACTAAGTAACTCTCGGTTGCTCTATCAGTCCACAGGAATTTCTACCTCAGGCCCCAGGACACAACCATATGCTTAAAGATGGTTTAAGCTACTGCAACTTGACAGCAGGAGTCCCTTTCCCAACAAGCAGAAGTGAGAACTCCTGTCTCCAGGCTGTTTTATGGAATTAGAGAGGAAGGGGATCTTGCTTAATAACATCAATGGCATTCATAAGGAAATCCAGTCTAAGGAGTTCCTTCCTTCTCACTCACTTAACCGCAGAAATTGCAAAACTTTTTCACAGGCAAAACAAAACAAAAACAACTCACTACCACTAGATTAATTCAAAGGAAAGCTCTATGGAAAAATGCTTTTAAACCCTTTGTGGCCATTGCAAACCTATGCCCCAAATGCGCAGATTCCCTGACTGTTTTAACTAGAAGCAGCGTGCAATCCTCAGCCAGAAGAAAATCAGAATAACTGAGCTTCAAAGTGAGAATTCTCTCAAAGAGCTCTTCAACCTACCCTCCATTAAGCTAGGAAGAGGTGTGGAGGCGGATCACTCTGATTATCCACAGCTGGACTTTCTGTGCGTGTGTGGATGCTTGTGTGGGTGTGCTAGCAGGGCATTTGTGCTACACTCACACTGTGGAGAGTTAAATAAAGTTCCTTCCTTGCAGGTTTGGATCCGAAAGAAGACCTGTTTCACCAAAGGGCACTGACAATGTTAGCAAACTGGTTTGTGAGGCCTGGAGGTGAAAGTAAAGTTCAAGGTCCCTGGCATGAATACTTGAGTGCACCTACCCCCAATCTACTGATCCAGCAAGAGGAGGAAATGAGTGCTGGGAATTAGAATCCAGACAATTAGCAGCTGCAAAAGCTTTCACCGCTGCCTTGTTCCAGGCATTCTGGTTTGTTAAGACCACCACAAGGGACAAGTAGTGTGCTATGTGCTCTCAAAGGGGAATTTTCTACAACTCTCAAAACAGCAATAAACTCCACCCTCTGGCTTCTAATGACTGGGGCAGAAATAGGCTTGAGTAAGGAAGACAGTTTTTAACTGGTAGAAGATACAGAAGAGCCTCATATTCTTTCCCCAACCCTTCCCCCAACTCTGCCTCCTTAGTCATAGATTGAGAGAAAGCCTAACAGTTGGTGACACCCATTTGAAAAACCCACTACTAGAAAGTCTGACTTGAGCATGGTCAGAACTAGACCATCCTTTTAAGTTCCAGATGAGAAAGGCGAGGAGGCCACATTCTTTGCCTAATCTTTGGATGCCTATGAGAAGAGGAACCCATGTGCAGATGAAAGAGCATGAGGTAGGTTTGGGGGTCACTTCAAAGAGAGGGTTGGGGTTTAGGCTGAATGGATGGGTTCTCACTCTGGTTTATACTGACCTGTACCAGGTTTAATGGCAACTGGATTGACAGCAGAGATTTCCAAATTCGGTACAAGTTCATATCCTTTTTCTTGCTGCTTTCCTTTCCCTTCATGATATCGGCTATATATACCACGGCCAGCAGAATATCCCCCAAGGTAGGAACCCCTTGGCCCCGGGGCTCTGTTGCCAGCTGCACCTCGACCCCGGCCTCTTATGCTGCCTGCTTAATAACAACACAAAAAATGATGAGCAACCAACAGTGACAGTACAGGGGGGCAGACCTTAACTGAAGGATCTTGGCATTTAGGTGTTTGCCCCAAATCTAAGTTGCAGGGGGCTACACCTTTGTTCTTCAATGAACGTAAAGATGCTTCAAACATTCTATTCTAGGGGCCGCCTGAGTGGCGCGTTGGTTAAGAGCTGGCTTGGGACGCCAGAGGGCCCCGGTTCGGATTCCACATATGAAGGCCAGTGACACTGTCCTCTACAGCTAAGATGCTGAACAACAGCTCAACCTGGAGCTGGGCTGCCGAGAGTTGCCTGCGATGGCAGGTGGGTTGCCATGGACTACTGTGTGTAGCCAGCAGCCGCTGTGAGTGGCGGTCCAGAAGCCGGCAACTGATCTGCCTCACCCAGGAAGAGCGCAATGATGGTGCCAACTTGGGCCAGTGAAGCAACGTGCTCCACTACTAGACTGAAGAACAAAAGGACAGCAACTTGTCTGTTCCCCTTCCCTCAATTCCCCAGCGCTGTTCCCTTCCCCCAATTCCCCAATAAAAATCTTTAAAAAAAAACAAACAAAAAAACCCCACTTTCTATTCTATTCATTTTAAGTATATCTGCTTGCAGAGTGAGTTCCTAGGATTGCAATTGCCATTTCAATAAAGAAAAACGTTTACACATTGTAAAAAAAGTTAGAACTGAAAGTGGATCTGGTGGTTCACCTTCCTCATTTTATGCGTGAGAAAACGGCTTAGGGAGGTGAAAGAGACCGACTGAAGTCACAGAGCCAATTAATCTGAGAGCAGGACCCAGAGCCTGTGTATTTTGTTTCCCAGTGTAATGCTTAGTTTCATTGTACCCTAGCCAATGATTTAAAAACAAACAAAAAAAACCCCAAACCAACAACAGTGTGCTCCCTACTCTCCAACGTTCTAAAGATATAATTTCACAAGTAGGTTTTAACTTAAGTATCTAGAGACTAGCCCCCAATTGAGTAGACCCTAAAAGGGCAGCACACAACAGCTTACATACCCCCATGATTCTACCATTCACCCCATACATAGGAACAATCTGAACCTCTCTGTGCTATAGAAGTGAATGCCTTTAGTGCCAGCAAAGAACAGAACACAGAACTGACACCCAAATCAGGGTGGGTCAGTGTCCACCAGCTCAGTCAATTACAGCCACAACACCTCTGTCACTGCCTGCATAGCAGATGAAGAGAACAGCCCCCACTAACCTTTCACGAAGTAGTCTCTATTGGGCCCGATGAGCGCATTGTAGGGGTACCCGTAGTAGGCCAGCGTGTAGGGGTCGCAAGAGTACACGTAGCTGGGCTGCTGCACCGCTGCGGCCTCGGCCGTGCTGCCACCCTTGGCTGCCTTCTGGTAGCGGGAGTACTGCTCCTTGTCCACGGGCTTGGCCAGCGTCACCTCGAGGCACGAGCCCTCCAGCTCAGTGCCATTGAGGTTGTTCATGGCATGCACGGCATCCTCGCGGCTGGCAAAGTGCACGAAGGCATAGTCCCGGATCTTCTTGACACGCTCCACGCAACCCGGGTTGAACTGGCCGAAGATCTTCTTGATGGTGTCCTCCGTGGTCTCGATCATGAGGTTCCGCACATACAGAATCTTCACGGTCTCCATCACGTCCTCATCCACGTCGATCTCGGGCTCGGCCCAGTCCACGGCGATCTGGTGGCCCCACAACTGGATGCGGCCGGGCATGAGCTTGCGGCGCGCCATGGCAGCGGCGCGGTGGCTCTCATACTCCACGAAGGCGAAGCCGCGGTTCTTCATCTTGTCGGCCGCGCTGGCGTAGACGATCACGTCCAGCACGCCCTCGGTGACCTTGGAGATCTCCTCCAGGATCTCCTCGCGCTTCTTCATCTTGGGGATGCCGCCGATGAAGAGGCGGCAGTTGTCCACGCTGCAGCACACGCCGAGCAGGCGGCCCGGGCGGATCTCGTAGTTGTTGAGCTCGCGCACGGCACGCTTGGCCTCATTCTTGTGGCAGTACATGACGAAGGCATAGCCGCGGTTCTTGCCGTCGAAGTCCATCATGAGGCGCAGCTCGTAGATGCGGCCCACGGTCTCGAACACGGGCACCAGCTCGTCCTCGTACACGTCGCGCGGGATCTTGCCCACAAAGACCTCGCAGCCGCGCTGCGGGTGTGGACCCTCCCAGCCCGGGGGCGGGCCGCCGTATTTGCGCTGCCCGTTCTCCTGCACCATGCTGTAGCCTGTGCGCTCCAGCAGCGCCAGCAGCGCAGCCTCGTTGGGCGCGCCGGCCACGCCCTCCGGCACCTTGGCAGAGGACGCTGCGGTGGAGTCGCTGCTCATGGCTGCGGCAGAATCCTCTGCGGTCATAATGTCAAAGGCATCCACGGCTTGCAGAAACCTGGAGGAGACAGAGGGAGGGTGAGTGTGGAATCTGCATGGAGTTGAGTCAGACCTTGACTCTTCCCACCCGCTTTTTGTTGAAGACACCCAAGACTCATGCTTAACCGTCAGATGGTTAAATGAGAAGTCAGATGGAGATGGCTCTGGAAATGCAGCACCTCTAAAATAGTCTAAATGAGTCAAGTTGTTTTTCAGGAAAAACCAGAAGTGACGAAGAAAAAAAAATTCAGAATGAGCAAGTGCTTCCGCTTACTCAGTACCCCAGCAGCTTTGAAGCATGGAGAACTTGCTGTAATTGTCAGTGAAAACCTCATGTTCTTGCAGCAGCATATGGCAACATCTTTTTGCTCAATTCATGCACTGTCAACTCAGATTGATTACTTTTTAGTTATAGCATTTTACCCCATTTATTTCGTTGGCAGACAAAGCCTCTTCCTTTGCTTTCCTTTTAAAGAGGTGTTTGTGTTTTTTTTTCATTTACTAATGGAAATAGAGCAATGTACTGACACTGTTAAGGAAAATTTTGAGTCTTTATTGCACAAGACAGACACAGAGCTGTGCGCTGAAGCTTTTTACAAGGAAGAAATGGATCATACACAATGCCCAGGACTTGGCCTAGGAACTGTGATAAAGAGCAGCTAAGTCTGGTTTTTGTGGTGCCATTCATTCAAGCAGAATTCTTGGTATGAACCATTCATGGATTTAGAATCAGTCCACAAAGAGATTAAGTTCAAACGGGGACTTGTGAGAAACAGCAACTACCTGGTAAGCCACACTATAGTTTTCAGAGAAGTGTCACATGCATTATCTTATTTGGTCTTCTTAATTGCCTTACATGTTAAGTAATATTATCATTAGTTCCAATTTGTCTATGGGGAATTAGGCTCAGAGAGGTTGAGTAAATTGCCCATTTCACACAGCAAGTGTCAGCTCATACCAGCACTTTATTCCAAGTTGCTTAGCTGCAGAGTCTGTGTGCACTTAGAAGTCAGTGCTGTGCACTAGAACTTTCTGTGATGATGGAAAAGCTGTCACTAGCCACGTGTTGCTACTGAGCACTTGAAATGGGGCTAATATGACTGATGAGCTGAGTTTTTCACTTTATTTAATTTTAACTAACTAAAAATTAAATAACCGCATATGACAGTAGAGGTCTAAACTGTGCCACCTTCACTAATACAGCTCAGGGCTCTGTGGAAACAATTTTAAATTATACAATACAATTGTCACAAGGAGCTGTGTACTGGGCTTTTGTAATGAAAAGTTCCGATTGGCCTTGTAAAAAATGAAGTTTTAATTATGCTAAGTGAAATAAGTCAGTCAGAGAAAGACAAATATCATATGATCTCACTTATACGTGGATTCTAAGGAACTGAATGGATGGGAGAAGTGGATGGAGATAGTCTCAGAGACACAGAGGAAGAACTGAGGGTTGCTAGTCGAGAGCGGGTGGGGATGAAGGAGAAGGGGAAGGGATGAGACAATACAATTGGGTAATTGTAATATGGCCGCAGGGATAGAAAAAGACAGTCCGAGGAATACAATCAATAATGTTGTAAGCATTTCTTAGGGGGCCAGATGGACCCATGTCCTTTTGGGGAGTCCACTTCATAGTTGATGTAGAGGCCTGACCACCGCATTGTATTTCTGAAACTGATGTTGAATAATACTGTATGTCAACTATAATTATATATACATATAACCTCGGGACATGGAGTAGAGTGCGGGAACGGATTCAATGGAATTGTAATAGATAAGCATGATATCGGGGTTGGGAGGGCAGTGGATGGGGGGAGGGGGGTTGTTACTTTGTGAGGGTGAAAAGGGTAACTATTGCATTGTTCTGTACACCTGAAACTAACAATAAAAATTTTAAAAAAAATGAAGTTTTATTTCTATTTTTGGACTATGAAAGTATTCAAGTAAATTTTATGTACAATTAAGTACATAAGAAATCATTCCTAATTCTGCTACCTAGTGGTAGCCAAAACTAAACTTTCCCATCTTTTCTTACATAGGTTTTTTTGAGGGAAGGGGTGGAACTTGGCTTCTAACAAATTTAAATCCTGCTGCTTTACTTCATTTTATAAGCATTCCTCTATGGTCTTAAAACTCTTTGTAAAAATATAATTTTTAATGGCTGCATAAGGTTTCATCATTTAACTAGAACCTGGAGCATCATTTATTTTTAAAATTTACCAGTAGGAATTGTATCCAAGAGTATTAAGGGAAATTTGAAGGATAGTTAAATTCATCAAAAGAAAAAACAAAACAAATTACAGTGACAAAACAGAAATCTGAGATGCTTCTTTGCCAGTTGGCCAAGTCAGTACTTCCCTGGTTTATCTGCTGTAACATCAGAGGCAGTATATAGTTTAGTGGGGAATCGTGGCCTCTGGAGCCAGACTCCATGGTTGTGTGTGAATCCTAGCTCTAACACTTCCTACTTGTATGACCTAGAGCAAGGATACTTGACTGCTCCATGTCTCAGCGTCCTCATCTGTAAAATGGGAATGATGATGAGGATTAATATTAAGTTTAGAGGAGTGAGTTCATACATACAAAGCACACTAAACTGCGCCTAGAACATTGTAAATGCTCAGCAAATGTCAGTTATTATCTTCCATCCAAACTTCTGGGTAAAACTTCAGACCAATTCTTTCAATTTGAGAGTAATTTTGACACTTTCTCAGTCCCTTAAAAATATGTTTGATATGACTGCTATTCTTATTTTTTATTTTCTTTGCTATTCAAGTGCTTGAAAGTTGGTTTGACAACATTATCCAGTTATGAAGTACTTTTTTCTACTCTAAATTTGAATACATTAATTCCTGTAGTTTCAAGTTGAAACAAAAATTTCAATATCAGATTTGAATATGAAGATCTTTTTCTCCTTCCAAGTGGAAGGTAAGGATATATTCTTAAGAATACTATTTGTACAAACACATATGTATTTATAATCTGTGCCTGGGAAGGAAATGCTAGGTACATATATAAGCATGTATGAGGCAATTCAAGATCTTACATGTTGTACTACATAAAACATTGACTAAAGTCCAAAGGAGTAGACTTTATCACTCTGCTGAGATATGTGCAGTTGATTTTTGTTTTCCTAATTGTACTTTGAAACTACCATTTTACAGACAAAAAAGTTTTATCCCTCCGTTGGGTGCAACTGACCTCACAGATTCATTACACACAAATTTTCAAATATGAAATACGTCTTTACTGTACTAAGTCACAAACATGACTGGCGATAGGTTACGGAAGAGGGGGAAGATACGGAAGCAATGAGTCACAATACTTAAGTTAACTGTTAAGTATTTGAAAATTTGTGTGCAATGAATCTGTGAGATCAGTTGCGCCCGACGGAGGGTTATACTGGTCAGGCTATGGGAGTCAATTCAAACCCCATTAAATTCATCAAAAATTCTGTTTGCTTTCAGTCTGAAATCTGTTGGTATCAGTAACATAATTATCTCATTTAAAATAGCTTATTTCTTATTTCTGTGGGCCAAGAAAATGAATCACGTTACTGGCGCTCTTTTCCTTTTTCCTTTGGCCATTGGAAAGTTCAGGATTGACTCTGTCACTTCAATTTTAGTAACTGTATGGAACATTACAAAACTCTCTCAAGTTCATTTAATTTGGACTATAAGTTTCACTTTTTTAGTCTTGGATATTTCCAATGCCATGAATTTAGCTATTTATATTATTAATCTTACTGTTTATATTTTCTTAGAAGCCACCTCACATAATTTTGGAACTAGGAGATGAATAAATGTGCATGTGCATACACACACACACACACAATCTTATTTGCACTAGACATTGATTAATGCAGTATCTAAACTGTCTTTTACATTAAGTATAAACATTGATATAAAAACAGGTGAGAAGCACAATGAGATGTCATTTCATACCCATTAGCATGGCTATTTAAGAAAAGTAAGTGTTGGCAAGAATGTGGAGAAATTGGAACACTCGCACATTGCTGATGGGAATGTAAAATCATGCAGCTGCTATGGAAAACAGTATGGCAGTTCCTCAAAAACTGAAACATAGAATTATCACATGATCTAGTAATTCCACTATTGGGTATATACCCCAAAGATGTGAAAGCTGGGTCTCAAACAGATATTTGTACACCAGTGATCATAACAGTATTATTCACAATAGCCAAAAAGTGGAAACCAACCAAATGTCCATTGACACATGAAATGGATATCGAAAATGTGGTATGTATACACAATGGAATACTATTCAGCATTAAAAAGGAAGGGAATTCTGACACATGCTATACCAGGGAGGAACCATGAAGACATTTTGCTAAGTGAAATAAGCTAAACAGAAAAGGACAGTTATTATATAATTCCACATATATGTAGTACCTAGAATAGTCAAATTCAGAGAGATAGAGAGTAGAAAGGTGGTTACCAGGAGTTGGGGAAAAGAGTGAGTGGAGAATTAGTGTTTACTGAGTTTATTAGGGATGAGGAAGACGACAGTGTGAATGTATTTAATGCCACTGATCTGTACACCTAAAATGGTTGAAGTGGTTAATTGTGTTATGTATATGTTACAATACGAAAAAACTAAAAAAACAAAAGTGAGAAGGCTCAGAGATGCAGAAAGGACAAAAATAAGATTCCACAAAATTAGGATTTCATTGGCAGCCATTAAAAAATGGTACACCAATTAAAGCACAGTGCTCATAACACCAATGTTGCCGGTTCAATCCCCGCATGGGCCATGAATAACACCCTCCACAACTAGATTGAAACTACTTGACTTGGAGCTGATGGGTCCTGGAAAAACACACTGTTCCCCAATTTAAAAAAAAGGTACACCAAGTCAGTTTAACATTTAAGAAAATCTTATGGTCTACAAACTCTATTCTCCTTACCTTTATAACAAATATAACATAGTTAAATAAATCATATGGTGTGCTGCCCAATGAATTGAAGCCAAAGGCTTAGATACCTAAAAGATAATTTATTTAATGCCTTCAAAGGGGGAACTATGTAGTTGTTTCTCATAGAGATGCAACAGAATGTGTAACTTATTACGGTTAGATATGCTTTAGAACAGGCCTTGGCCAACCATCGCATGGGCCAAATACAGCCTGCCATTTTCTTTTCTTTTTTGTAAACAAAGTTTTATTGGAATGTGGCCATAATCTTTTTTTAAAAAATGTATCATCTATGGCTGCTTTTGCACCACAATGGCAGAGTTGAATAGTTCTGTCTGTATGGCCCACATAGCCTCAAATATTTACTATGTGGCCAGTTACAGAAAAAGTTTGCTGACCTTTACACTAGGAGATGTAAATTTCTATTGCTAAGTGTTACAGCCATTTTTCCCTGTTTCCTATGCTGAGTGATGACAATTTCAGGACCAATTTTAAAATTCTAACATAGTTTAAAGACAGTGTTCTTGAGCTGCCTTTTCTCCCTCATTTTAAGCTCTTTTCCATTTAACTGCAGGGTCTAATTTATGAGACGTGAAAGAAAAGATATCTGCTGAAGGTTGCAGGCTCAGCTCCTAACACTTATATGTGAACAATTTCTTAAGATTTCAATAGAGACACAAACACAGACGGGTTTGTGTCCTTTTATTCAGTCATTTCAGCAAATATTTATTGACTACTTACTATGTGCCAGGCACTGGTATATCTCATCCTCATGGAGCTTACCTCAGAGTTAACAGAACTAACTAATTATGCTTCAAATACAAGAGTTAAGAATGACCAACACGGGCCAGTGAAGCAACATCCTCCACAACTAGACTGAAGAACAAAAACAGCAATTTGTCTACCTGTCTGTTCCCCTTCCCCAATTCCCCAACACTGCTCCCTTCCCCCTAATGCCCCAATAAAATCTTTAAGAAGAAAAAAAAAAAGAATGAAGGCATTTTGTATTCATGTTCAATGACCAGGGACTGCTTCAAAAGAGATGTACAGCAATTTTACTAACAATCTATTTCTCATAAGGCTATAGCTCCCCAAGTTAAAACACAGTCACCACTGGAGTTGTGCTTTAAAAACGCTCTTTAGAAAGGTGGGAGTGTAAATCTGTGTGTGTGTGTGTGTGTGTGTGTGTGTGTGTGTGTGTTTGGGGGTGGTGACTGAGGAGTAGTGAGAAATACTATCTTTTGAATGACAGTATTCTCCTTGGGGTAGAGGTGTGGACAGAATGAATAATAAGCAGGTTCCCTATGTTGAACCTTGTGTGTGAATAATAAAAAAGGAATCTGGATAAATTGCACAGAATTACCCAATTTCATCCAATCAACATAAGACAGTTTTTAAGTGGATTGGATGATTTGATTTCAGCTGTATAGCCTATTGAATAAATACAGGCTCTGGAGTCAGAGAGACCTAGGTCCAAATCTTGGCTTCTCCACTTACTAGTTGTGAACCTTGGGAAAAGCCATTTAACCACTTTAAGTCTCAATAGTTTCATCTTTAAAACGGTGACAATAATAGCCAATGTTTATTGAATGCCTATGATGTGCCAGGCAGTATGCTAAGCTTTTTATGTATTCAACTCACTTTAGTCCTCACAATGTCTGTGTCGGGTATTAGGATTTCTACCTCACAAAGAAACTGAGGCACAGGGAGATTCAGTACATTTTCAGCTCGTGAGCATCAGAGCTGGTATTTAAACGCTGGCAGCCTGGCTTAGAGTCCATTCCACACCTGCCCCTAAGTGACTCTTAAAGGGCTGTGGTGAAGAGTAAATGACCCCTAGTGTAGAACCTAGCACCAAGCGCTCAAAACATGTTAGCATAAAGAAATTTGAACTAAACAAAAAATCTTTTAAAACAGAAAAAAAGGTTTTTGAACTTGAGGTAACAGTCTTGCCTGTGTGGGAGTCTTGTGTTTACAGAGAAACGGGCAAGAGGTTATCCTACCCAGCTTTAAGCCAGTCAGTGTGGGAAACCTAGCCTGTGAGTTCTGGTGTGGACTGGTGTACCAGTCCCCCAGATTCCATTCATAGCAGCTGCACTGTCTGGCATTGTGATTCTGTGCTAGTGATATGGCTTAGGCATCTACCTGTAAGCCTGGTTCTCACCTAACTCTTGGTCATAGCAGTTTGCAGAGGATCTTACAGAAAGAACCTGAAGAGACTTGCTGCATTGGATGCAAAAGGTCTAATCAGTCATCCTTATGGATGCCAAATTTCCTGGGGCAGGACCCTCCCAATACATAGCCATCCTCAAACACATTAAAAATGTATTAATGTTTGGGCCAGCCAAGTGGCGCATTGGTTAAGAACTGGCTTAGGAAGCCAGAGGGCCTTGGTTCGGATGCCACATATGAGGGCCAGTGACACTGCCCTCCACAGCTAAGATGCTGAACAACAGCTCAACCTGGAGCTGGGCAGCCGTGAGTTGCTGGCGACGCGTAGGCTGCAGCCCCTGCTGCAGTGGGTTACCGGGGTTAGTGGCTACCGTGTGTAGCAGGCAGACAGCGTGAGCTGCCAGCAGCGGCTGTCCAGAAGCTGGCGACTGATCTGCCTCACCCGGGAAGAGTGCAATGATGATGCCAGCTTGGGCCAGTGAAGCAACATCCTCCACAACTAGACTGAAGAACAAAAGGACAGCAACTTGTCTATTCCCCTTCCCTCGATTCCCCAATTAAAAAAAAATGTATTAATGTTCACCGAAAGCTGCTAACATTAAACAAACATGGCAATAGATTTGCAACAAATCACTTTACAGTTTGGCATATAAAATAGATTAAAATATCCTTTCAAATCAAGCTATCATTATTCTGAACTATTACCTAAAATTTTTGTTGTCTTTGTTTGAGGTCGAGTTTGAGCTTGTCAGGGTAAAATAAAAATTAACTCAGACTTAAAGCAGAAATCATCTAGGATTTGAATTCCCTTCTTAGTACTGGTTCAGTGTACATTTTAGTAGGATTTTAACTTTGCACTGAGAGTTTTAGAGGGCAAGGGATACCCACTGTACTGGGAAATATTTCCCATGTTTACCACCCACTCATTCCTAGGATCCAAAACAGCCACACGTTTACTCTAGAATTATACAAATGACCAGTTAACTTTGGTTCACTGCTGTGTGTGTGTGTGTGTGTGTGTGTGTTGTTTGGAATTCTTGCGAGAGTTTTATTTTCTGACCAACGGACACATTGCAATTTGAAGATACATTCAGTGGGGAGCAGTGTCTTCCAGCACTAGCTGGAATTTAATTCAGTGGAAAAATGTATTTATCTAAGAGGTAATTCTATCTCTGTTTGTGGTTAGATTTCTATTTTGATGTCCCTTATTTATACCATAAAATTTTTGTCTTTACTAATAGTTGCTTCTTAGGCATAACCTGACACACAATGTAGATATAATAAAATACATACTGTACTGGTTAAGAGTAAAGACTTCTTTGTCGAAGAAATTTAAGTTCAAATCATGACTGTGCCACTTACTATCCATGTCACACAAGACAAATTACCTTAGTTCCATTTCCACATTTCTAAGATGGTTCTAGTAATAGCACCCATTTCAGATGATTGGTTCCAGGATTAAAGGACATTTAATGCCACAAATGGGGGTGGGGTGGGGGGTGGAATCAAAGGGCAGCTTCTGCAAAAAGTTTCCAAGATTTGGCCTCACCCAGAGCGCTTATCTTACTGCCTTGGGCCAAGTTGCCACCACCCATTAGAGTAAACAGCAGAGAGAGCACTCCCACCAGTAGGCAGGCCTCTGGCACTAAGACAGTTCTGTTACCTCAGGGTTTGAAAGTCTAAAAGGAGTTCTGTCAAAATGGAGGCAGAGTACTTGGAATTTATCCTGGGGGCCCAAACAATAAACTGAAGACTGAAGCTTTCCATCTCAGCTGGCAACCTTATTCTATTTGAGGTCATGACCCTTGGGACACACAAAAATCCTTCCATGACTCACTTATTTAGGTAAAATCCTGAGGATAAAGAGGCAGTGGAGTAATGACATTCTGGGCCATACCCTGCCTGGGTCTATTCCTTGCTAATCTGAGAAGAGCTAATTCATACTGGGTCTTAAACTGTGTTTATGCCTGTACAGGTTTTGTTATGGCAAAGCACATCATTCGGTGAATGATTGTGTTTGATAAACAGATGCAAAGCCAAGGGACTCACTTTTCCCAGGCATTTCTATCAACACATCCCTGAAAATGAGGCATTTCACTGTGGGTTCCCAGGGATAAAGTCACCCGCCCGAAAGGGGTGGAGTGGGCTGTCTGTGGGTGTTTGGCAGTATCACCAATACCCGTTAAGAATCTGTTATCTTGTTTCCTTTAAATATGCATTACACATTTATACTTTTTCCTCAACAGCCTGATGGGGGAATGCTGAAAATAATAAAACCTGTAAATTCAGTACACATCTGCCTCCTGGATCACTGTTTTCCCAAACTCTGAGTAAGCAGTAGGAAGGACTTCTCGCTTCACCCCTTTTCTTGTCTCCTTTGACGGAAATCTTTGAGGACCCGGCAAGGAACAGAAAGGCTGACCAGCAGATACACCAGGAAGGAGAAGGAAGGAGAAGCAGCAGCAGAGGCTTATATAATAATAGTAGTAGCTTGACTTTATACAGTTCTTTGCAATTTATAAAATTATTTCACATATACTATCTAATGTCATAAAATCCCAGAATTTCAGCTGCAAAGGGACTTTTGGTATCATTTAATCCAGGGTTTCTCAACCTCCTTCTCCATTGACATTTTTGGGATGCTAATTCTATGTTGAGGAGCACCGTCCTGTGCACTCTAGGATGTTCAGCAGCATCTCCGCCCTCTACCTTAGATGCCAGAAGACCCCAGCCCCCATGTTTTGACAACCCAAAATTGCTCATTGTCGAGAATCCCTGATCAAGTCTTGGAGCTATAAGCAGATTATATACGTGCACATGGCAGGTATTAAATTAAATAGAGAAGTTGTTATTTTATACTCTCCACCCCCAGCATGGACTCAATGTCTTGATCTGTCTCTTACTGTCAAGGCTGACAAGGCTGAGAAATGTCCAACACTTTTCAAAGGTCCAAGGTAGTGTCTCTATGATGCCAAACTACTCATTTAATTTGGTTGAAAACCCATCAACTTAGTTTTTCAAACCCAGCAACTACCACCATAAAGCCCTATCAGACTGATTCATTCTGGTGTTGAATTGATTTGTCATCACAGACAAACTGAAAAGCCTGGGTCACACAAACACCACTTTTGAAATCAGGCTAAGGATCTGCCAAGCTATAGAAGTGCCTTATTTAAATTCAGACCCTTTTGCTTTATGGACATGTGAAAACTGACAATCTAGTTTTTAAGATTTGGACTTTTCTCAAATGTCACTGCTGGTTTCTTCAATAATGTAGAATGCCTCCCTTAAGATTCAGAGTTTTTTGTTTTGTTTTGTTTTAAGATATACTATTAGAAGTCACTAAAGATGTGTTCCTGAGACACAGTCCATTCACTGGTACTAAAATCAACCTTTCTTACCCCATAGACAAAATCTTCTGATAGAATAGATAATTAAACAATATTTGTGTATGCGTTCATTCATTCAAACACTGATTGAACATTTGCTGTATACTAGGCTGTACTAGGTTCTTGGGGATAGAGTGGTGACTACCCTACAGTCCTTGGGGTTGCTAGTCTACCAAGGGTGGGTGACGGAGGAGGGAGAAGAAGGGAGAGCAGCAGCGGGGCCACCATGAGCAAAGATGGGCAGCCACACAGGATTATCCAACCCCAGGAAGTCACATACATTCTTTCAATGAACATTCTATTGAGTGCCAAAGCTACAACAGTGGCTTAGTAAGGTGTATAAGCAACAATGGACCATGGGTCAAAGCAGAATCCAAGGAGTAACCCAGCTGTAACAGGTGGACAAGGACTGAAAATCTGCCCATGTCTAGTTTTATTATATTTAGAGATGGAAAATCTTTAAGAGTAGAGCTCTCCTTATCCTCCTACACTTCAGAGCTAATTATATGTCACATTATTGCAAATACAACACGTAAGCAATGATGTTGCAATGGAGTGAATTAATTTAAATCATGAAAATCAAAATCCATTTTATTGAGTATTTTTATGAGCCAAGACACTCTGCTGACTGTCATCATTTAGCACAGTGAGGTAATTTCAGAGAAGGACATTGTTCCACGGCATGTCTAGTATTTCTGGAAGAGTGTCTGTAGAGTGTATTTTACTCATGCTAAGAAGAAAATGGCACTAAGAGAGTATAGATGACTTAAATTCAATCATCCCTGGTGGGAAGGAGATGGACTAGAAATAATCTCTCAAAAAGTTACATGATATCTCTATGAGCGAAAGTTTAAAATGTGGACTCTGAAGTAGGGGATCAGCAAACCACGGCCAGTGGGCCAAATCTGACTCTCTCACTGTTATAAAGTTTTATTGGAACATAGCCATGTCCATTTGTTTACATACTATCTATGGCTGCTTTCACGCTACAATGGCAGAATTGAGTTGTTGCAGCAGAGACAGTATGACCTATAAAACCTAAAATATTTCCTGTCTGGTTTTTTACAGCAAAATACCTTTCCTCTAGGGTCCGATTACCTGGGTGTGAGCCCCAGCTCTTCAACTGTGTAGCTGTATGATGTTGGTAAATTATTTAAAGTCTTAGTTTGTCATCGTCCTCATTGGAAAAATGAGAATAGTGGTTCTAATAATCACTATCTCAAGGTGTCACTGGGAGGAATGAATGAAATTACATATGACCAAGAGCTTAGAACTAAACCAAGTACAGCAGGTCCTCGAATAACGTCATTTTGTTCAATGTCATATTGTTATAATGTTGATGAGATGGGAAGGAACTTAACTTTTGTTTATATCAATTAGCCTATGGTAAATTGGTTTCATTATATATCATTCACTTAAAATCGCAGAACCTACGGGTGACATTAAGTGAGGACTTACTATACATAGTAAGGGTTTGATAATGTTAGCTCTTATTGCCCCCTAATTTTAAAGATCAGAAGGTTGAGGCTCAGAGAGATCAAATAATTTGCCTAAAATCACTCAGATTAAAACTTAGCTGATGTTGAAGCCCAAGCTCTTTCTACCATGGTACTCTATCTTTGCTATTTTCTTAGTGATATAGTAGGGTTTGCTATAGCCAGTGCTAACAGAAAAATATTGGGTTGTCGGAAAAACCATGACGCATATTTGCGACAGATGGCACTAGTTCATTTTTGGAAGTACCAGAATCATTCGCATCGATGTTATTGCTATGTCATTTGACAGCTGACAGTTCAAGCTTCATTTAAAAAAAACAAAACATTGAGCGATTTGGTTTATTTAGTTTTGGAGATTTTACAAGTTGAAGATGGAAGACCAAACTACATTTTTGCCATATTTTACTGTTTTACTTCCATAAAGAGAAGAACACGCGTCAAGCTTGTGAAAAGTTGCATGAAATTTACGGTGACAATGCTCTACAAGAACGTCAGTGCCAACGATGGTTCATGAAATTCCATGCTGGTGATTTTGATCTCAATGACGCTCCTCGGTCAAGGAGGCCCACCAAGGTTGATTGATGATGATAAAATAAAGGCATTGACCAAGTCAAACCCATGTTACATGACACAAAAGATTGCAGAAACATTGAACATCCATTATTCAAGTGTTCACAACCACCTGAAGAAGCTGGGATACGTAAGCAAGCTTGATATTTGGGTTCCCCATGAACTCAAAGAAGTTCATTTGACAGCACAGATAAACATCTGCAATATGCTCATTAAATGTGAGGAAAACAATCTTTTTTTGAAGCGACTGATAATTGGTGATAAGTGGATTGTTTACAACAATGTGATGCGCAAACAGTCTTGGTCCTGATGTGATGATTCGCCTCAAATGACATCAAAAGCAGACATTCATCAGAGGAAGGTTATGTTCTCAGTGTGGTGGGATTTTAAAGGTGTCATGTTTTTCAAGCTCCTACCAAGGAACCAAACAATTAATTCGAATGTGTACTGTCGGCAACTGGACAGTTTGAACGAATCCATCATCCAGAACGTCCAGAGCTTGTTAATTGTAAAGGAGTTGTGTTCCATCACAGCAACGTGAGACCACACACAAGTTTGATCACCCGTCAAATATTATTGGAGCTTGGATGGGATGTGTTGCCACATCCACCATACTCGCCTGACCTTGTGCTGTCAGACTACCACTTGTTTCACTCTCTTCAAAACTCCTTGCATGAGGGCCGGCTGAGTGGCGTGATGGTTAAGAACTGGCTTAGGACGCCAGAGGACCCCGGTTCGGATCCCACATATGAGGGCCAGTGACCCTGCCCTCCAGCTAAGATGCTGAACAACAGCTCAACCTGGAGCTGGGCTGCTGTGAGTCGCCAGCGACAGCGTAGGCTGCAAGCCCCTGTGGTAGTGGGTTGCCATGGGCTACTGTGTGTAGCCAGCAGCCAGCGTGAGCAGCCAGCAGCCGCAGTGAGCGGCCGTCCAGAGGCCAGCGACTGATCTGCCTCACCCGGGAAGAGCGCAATGATGGTGCCAACTTGGGCCAGCGAAGCAACATCCTCCACAACTAGACTGAAGAACAACAAAAAAAAAGACAGCAACTTGTCTGTTCCCCTTCCCCCAATTCCCTAGCACTGTTCCCATCCCCCCAATTCCCCAATAAAAAAAATCTTAAAAACAAACAAACAAACCTCCTTGCATGGTATAACACTCAATTCAGATGAGGCTGTAAATCAGCACTTTGTTCACTTTTTCGCAAATAAAGACAGGTCCTTCTATGAACGAGGAATTATGAAGCTCACTGAAAAATGGCATAAGGTTATCAAACAAAACGGGCAATATATCATTGATTGATTTTTGTTCTTAATATAAATAAATGACTTTTGACAAACATAGACAAAATACATCATGACTTTTCCGACAACCCAATAGCATTATCAGTGAGAAATGGACACTGGTTGATACAGTTGAAGGGAACTCAAGCACAGATCCACAATAAAGTTGTTGGGAAATCATTCCTTTCTCCCATATGCCTCACTGCACCTCCCACCTTCACCACTGCTTCTCTAAGCTTTCAGAGAGTTTGGCAAACTGTTCCATGGCCTATCTTTGGCCTTTAATAAAGTAGGTAACATGCTTAAATCATATTTTTTAGACTTAAAAATTTATTGAATTAGATTATTAAATGGAAATGTTTAAGGACTAGATGTGTGTTCACATAATCTAAATGCTGAAGTGAGAATATGGGACTATGGTGAGGCAGTGGGGACGGTGGGGACGGTGGTGACACACCCAAGCTCTGGAGCCAGACTGCCTGCCTTCATATCCTGGCTCTCCCATTTGAGAAACAAGTGCCATCACACCTGTCACTTAATCTCCCTGAGCTTCAGTTTCACCATCTATAAAATGGTAATAATATGCCTCATGATGTGACGATTAAATGAGAACACATATGAAACACTTAGAAAAGTACTTGGTGACAGTAAATGCTCAAATCCATTTATCACCATCATATCATGATCATCATCATTTCAGTTGGTCAAAACAGTAGATGTTTTTTAAGGATCTTTTGAAAACTATATAGTCACAGTTGAGTATCATAAATTTTCTGCCTGACAATGGAATTTCAAAAGTTAAAGAATCTTAGGGAACTTACTTCAAAAAACTTATGGATGAACTGGAAGGAAACTTATGTAGTTATTACCTTCTATATTTATATGGAAAAGTGCTTTAAGACACTGTACATACATGTGAGATGGGTGCTTATAATGTCACATTTTTTTAAACTAATGACTATACAAAAAACCAATTTTTTTTTATATTTGTCCAATTTTTCAAGTATATTCTTTTTATAGTGCCTAGTATACCTACACTGATGTTGTCTGCCTACCCATTGATGTAGTAGGTCCTAAATATTGTTTATTAATTATGGATATTAAAATTACCAACACAACTTTGAGAAGCCTAAGCATAATATTCTCAGAAAAACTTTATGGGCCAGCATGAACTGGCAGTTTCATGGATGATTATTTTTATTATAAAAATATTATTTAATTTGCCAAGAGGTTCATAATAGAGTTCCTATAGATAAGAAGTCCCCCATGTCATTTAGAATATGCTCAAGTTATCTATCATCTATTTTTCCTGTATGTATCTATATGTATCTACAATACTATGCAAAAGTATCAGTACCATTTTCCTGATGTAGAAACAGAACAGGGATGATCATGTGCTTAGTTCAAAATTACAACTAGATAATGGTAAATTTGAGATTATGGCTTAATAAAGAAGCCTATCTTTGGGGGGACAGTTTCTAGTTTAACTTCTACTTGACAGCAGAGTCTGCTTATATTCAAAACAAAACCCAGACATTCCATATATAGTAGAGATCCACATATAAACAGCTTTTTAAAAATTCTAAAATTTGTGTGTAAAGGATATTTTTCATTTGTTTGGTTTCTTGAATTTATGCCAAAACATATTTAGAAAATGAACTTTCCCAAATATAAGCTTTTGCAGTCTTTATGATACGTAAATGCTATTCTTTTCTTCCCAATTTCAAACTATATCAATAGTTTGTAAGTAGTAGTTATGTAGTATTAGTAAGGTCTATTATTACTATCTCATATTAGACATGAGTACATACTTTATAGGATATATTCTTGTATTACCTTCTGGCAGTATGTGAAATAGTAGTATACGAGACTATCACAGGTCTCTTTGTAAGAAAAATGACAAATTGCCTGTCCTGAAACAAAGGCTCTGAAATCGCGTGACATGGTCAAACATTAGCTTCAGCTCTAGGTGTGACCTTCTGATTTTATTTGATTACATTAGTCATTTCAGTTGTGACTATGTAAGAATATTTGCTACCGCAGGAAAAAACATCCTATGTAATGTTCATATCCTTGTATTTCATTGGCCCGTACACCTCAGGACAATAGTTACGGTGAAATGTCATTTGGCCAGGAATACTCTCAACATTGAGTAAGTCATGGGTTACTTTCTTCTATAAATGTTTAAGCTGAATGTGGGGTATTTTTGAAGTTAAAAATATTTTCAAATACCACAACAATATTTCATGATGGTATGACTATATAGGTTCTTTATGGGAAAAAAAGAGAAAAAAATATAAAAGAAAGTGAACTTTCCAGTGGGAGTCAAAGACAATATGCGTTAAAATGCAACTTGAAACTAATCCAGAAAATACATTTTCTTATTATTCATTAAATGCTGAAATGTTGTTCTCTCTTTACGTAGCTTTCTAGCTTTGTTCCTCTGGTGATATTTGGACTTTTTTTTTTGTATATAATGAGAAACAAATGAACAGGCAGGTCCTTCTAGCAAAAATATGGCTAAGGTTAAATAAAGCCTTACACCCAATAGCTTAATTTTTTATTATAACAACGTGGAAAAGAAAGGAAGACCATGAGTTCATTGGCATGAGAAGGAACCTGGGTGGGTATTTGTGAATATCATGGCACATTTTATCAACTTCATTTGTTTTTCAGTCTTTTCAAAGGACTCTATTAGAAATGGGGCCACCTGAGAGAGGCCCCTTAATAACAGAAAAAGTAAAATTCATAAAATTTTATGATAAAGTGATTTTAGATATTTTAGGCTATTTCCACTTTCTTCTACACTGTTTGAAATGTATTAGAAAAGTAAAACAGTATGGTTTACTTCATTAGCTATAATTGAAACTTTTCAAAGGCAGGGACCCTTATTTTGGTATCCCCAGTGCCTAGCACTGAAGGAAAGAATGTTTCAATAAGTGATTAAGAAATGAAAGAGCCAATGAATGAGCACTGTCATTTATAAGAAACATGGTAGGATGAAACTACAAAAAGAATTTTATCATCACATATAACTACTTGTAAATTGCTTTGGACTTTTTTTTTTTCATTTATCTATTTATATTTTTTGTGGCTTATCCTCATCCAGAACTGTGTACAAAATAGTCATACAAAGAATTGCCTAGCAGTGTGTCTGTATAACCAAAAATATTCCATTAAAGAATGGACAGGCTGGCTTTGCTATGGGAGCTAGCATTCCTAATACACAGCTCATGGAACCAGAAGTGTCAAGGAGAAAAGCCACATCAGCCATTGATGGACTATACTGAATGCAAATCTTAACCTCCTTAGAGCCTCCTTGGTAAAGCAGGCACAGCTGTAGAACTTCCATGACTTTTCTTTTGCCTTAGTTGATATGCTTAGCTTCTACTACATTGTTTCAGGGATTTGGCAGAGATTTTATGCCACAAGAAAATAGGCACAAAGACAGTGTCCGACCAAAGGCAGTTTTCAAATGCTCTTTTATGTACAGGTATTTCAAGAAGCTGGGTATTACAGTGCTTGAGCTCACGCACACTAGAATTGGGTAGGATCCTTTTCTCCCTGATATTTCTCTGCTCCTGGGCAGCTCTCTACCATGCAGTGGTGAGTCTCAATGAGTTGGAAAGTAGATCACAAATTAATCTGATACTAACAATATAATACATAAGTTCACAAATGTCTATATGAGAAACCCAAGGTTCTCAATCCAATAATGTCACTTGCTTATTTACCTTTTCACTTTTCACGGAAGTGTGACACACAGGGACCTCTGGTTTTAGTGTGAAAAAAATCATTACCACCTGTCATCTTTCCTCCTTATTCACATTTCCATGGCCTTTTCTTTTTCTTAATATTTTTTTCTCTTTCTCATCTTAAATTCTCATTTAATATCCCTGCTTTTCGGATATAATTACCTTGGTTAATAAGTACCACAGAGTAATAAATAAGAATACAGGCAGTGTATGATTAGCTGTTTAATTGTTTAAATAAAACACACACACACACATACACACCCCAGTTTTCAACAGATATTCACCATTTGAACCAACTATAGTAATATATGGTTTAAAACTAGGGAAGGGAGAAGAGTTAGACAACTACAAATTATTTAAATGCTAAATTTATAAATGTTTTTGAGGTGGAATTTGAAGATATTTGGAAAAAACCAAAGTTCTATTGTGTGGAAAGATATGTATTAAAAGAAGAAGAAAAGGGAAGGAGAACCAGTTTTCCCAGTCTCTATAATTTAACTAGACAGTTAAAATTAGTTGGAAATTTACATAAAAGTTACATAGAAAGCAGAACTATATTAATGAAAAACTCATGAAATGTAGACTTTTAAGAATGCAAATGAACAGAAACTATATATCCAGAGTTCTACTGAACCTAGAGCACTTAGAATGAAATGTTCATGTCAGGAAGCTTATATTTTCCAGGTACAGAAAATTCTTGGGACTAGTGTTGGGAGTATAATTGCTGTTCATGTGTCACATAATCTGTACTTTCATTGTGTGCACTTGAGTTAATGTTTCAGCATGAAAAACTCACATACCAGTAAAAATGTCACTGATTTGAGCCAGTCATTTATTCCCAGTCTCACAGAGAAATACTGGGTATTCTTTGAGGTAATAAAGTGTGAAATGACTTTAATGCTTCCAGGGAAGTATAGGAGACCACCAGTCTTGCAAACTGTTTTTAGAAAGCATGGCTTATCTTATCTTACCCTGCCTCAGAAAATTTAATTGGAGTAGTTATTTCCTCTTTCTCCAAATCCCCTTTTATGGCAAAGAGAAAACAGAGGACCTGCAGCAGCAGTTTATCCCTCATACACCAGTCCCCATAAAAACCAAGAGGGGCCTGAAACCAGAGTCTTAAGTAGATTTAACGCTAAGTTATTTGGGATTTGGACACCCAACTGCCAATAGCCTGTTCTAATGTTGAGAATCAAGTTCATGTGGAGAATCCTGCAGCTATGAGTGATATCTGTGTGGGCTGTTATCTCTACACCCGGTCAGCCGCAGACCTTTGGTCCTGGTGATATGAGGTGAGGCAGCTTACACAGCCTGGCAGTTTCTTCTTACTTCTCAAGATGTTGCAACTGAAGGCTAGGCAGACCCTTCCACTGTACACAGTAAGCACATCTAGCTGCTGGCCACAAGAAAACAGAGCTAGGATAACTGTAGTGGAAAACTGTTTGGAGACCTAACTGTGGCTCATTTAGTTTTTTCTTGTTTTTTGGGGTTTTTTTTTTTTTTTAAGGATTTTTATTGGGGAATTGGGGGATGGGAAAAGCGCTGGGGAATTGGGGGAAGGGGAACAGACAAGTTGCTGTCGTTTTGTTCTTCAGTCTAGTTGTGGAGGACGTTGCTTCACTGGCGCAAGTTGTCACCATCATCGCGCTCTTCCCAGGTGAGGCAGATCAGTCGCCGGCTTCTGGACAGCCGTTCACTGCGGCTGCTGGCCACTCATGCTGGCTGCTGGCTACACACGGTAGCCCATGGCAACCCACATGCCACAGAGACTGCAGCCTACACCGTTGCCAGCGACTCACAGAAGCCCAGCTCCAGGTTGAGCTGTTGTTCAGCATCTTAGCTGTAGAGAGCAGTGTCACTGGCCATCATATGTGGGATCCGAACCGGGACCCTTTGGCGTCTCAAGCCAGTTCTTAACCATCGCGCCACTCGGCCGGCCCTGGCTCATTTAGTTTTGTGTCTCTAAAACAGTGTGGAGAGAAATTTTTGTATGAAAATAAATAAATAAATATTGGCTGTAGCCCACAATTCACAGCCGCATTCAGTGTGGAGTGTCTTCTCTCTTTTCCTCTGCTGCCAAACATGTGTACATATATAACACACACTTTCTTTTTAGCCTAAAATGCTATCTATTTCTGTTTTTCTTTCATTGGGGATTTCATCAAGTATGTTTACATCAAAACACTTGCTGATCCCAGTCACCCCCTCATTGCTGTATCCTAGTTTTGAGAGTTGAGCAGCTGAGCTG
This sequence comes from Hipposideros armiger, assembly GCF_001890085.2. Lineage (NCBI taxonomy): Eukaryota > Metazoa > Chordata > Mammalia > Chiroptera > Hipposideridae > Hipposideros > Hipposideros armiger. The sequence continues at coordinate 3,795,363 of NW_017731403.1, forward strand.
TTAGTTCCCCAGTTGCTTTAGCTTTCTGTGACCTGTCTGTTGGGAAACCACCAAAGCCTTCACTAGGTAGAAAAATAAGTGGGGATGAGTATTAGATGTCAATAGTGTCTCAAACACATCTTCATTGAGATTTAGTGGGATTGAAAAGTACCTCTTTAAAAAGAACGCTGGCTCTTAACCATATGCCATATATTTACAACGATTGACTCAAACGGATCACAGACCTAAATATAAGAGCTAAAACTTATAAAACTCTTAGAAGAAAATATAGAGGAAAAGCTTCATGATATTGGATTTGGCATTGATTTCTTGGATATGAAACCAAAAGCACAGGCAATAAAAGAAAGACGTAGACAAATTGGACTACATCAACGTGAAAAACTTTTGTGAACCAAAGGACACTATCAGTAGAGTGAAAAGGTAGCCCATAGAATGGGAGAGACTAATCTCTTGTAACATTAAGGAATTAATATCCATAATATATAAGGAACTCCTATAATACAGCAACAAAACAAACCAACCAATTTAAAATCAGGCAAAGGGCTGAATAGGTATTTGTCTAAAGATGATACATAAATAGCCGGCAAGCATTTGAAAAGACGCTCAATATCACTAATTATTTGGGAAATACAAATTAGAGGCACAATGATATTCCACTTCATACCCATTAGGATGTCTATTATTAAAAAACAAAATTAAAAAAACACACCGCCCCTACAAAAACAGAAAACAACAAGCATTAACAAGGATGTGGAGAAATTGGAACCCTTGTACATTGCTGGTGGGATGTAAAATGGTGTAGCTTCTATGGAAAACAGTATAGTGGTTCCTCAAGAACTTAAGCACAAAATTGTCATATGATCCACCAATTCTACCATTGGATACATAACCCAAGGAATTAAAAGCAGGGATTCAAACAGATATTTATACATCCATGATCACAGCAGTATTATCCACATAACTAGAAGGTGAAAACAACCCAAATGTTCAGTGCATGAATGGATAAACAAAACGTGGCATATATACAAAATGGAATCTTATTCAGCGTTAAAAAGGAAGGAAATTCTGTCACATGCTACAACATGGATGAGCCATGAAGACATTACGCTAAGTGAAATAAGCCAGGCACAAAAGGACCAATGTTGTGTAATTCCATTTATATGAGACACCTGGAATAGTCAAATTCATAGAGACTTAGTAGAATGGTGGTTGCCAGGAGCTGGGTGGGTAGGGGGGAGATAGGAATGGGAAGTTATTGTTTAATGGGTACAAAGTTTCAGTTTGGGAAGATGAAAAAGTTTTGGAGATAGATGGTGGTGATATTTACACAAAAATGTGAATGTGTTTAGTGCCTCTCAACTGTACACCTAAAATTGGTTAAAATGGTAAATTTTATGTTACGCATATTTTACCACAATAAAAAGACGGGTAGAGGCTTGATCACTGCACTGTACACCTGAAGCTGATGTTGTATAATATTGTATGTCAACTATAAGTGAATATATATATAGTCACAGGATGTGGAGTATAGTGTGGGAGTGGAGTCAATGGAATTGTAATAGATATGTATGATATGGAGGGAGTGGGGCGGCAGATTGGGGGAGGGGGATGTCACTTTGAGGGGTAAAAGTATAACTATTGCACTGTGTTGTACATCTGAAATGAATTTAAAATAAATAAATTAATTAATTAAAAAAATAGAGGCGTGGAAAACTAGTAGAGTCAATATATGGAATAAAAAGGAGGAAGGAATGCAGATTTTTCAGAGAAGAAAATGATTAGAAAAATTAAGTTCTAGGTTATGTAGCTTTTTTCTTCATGTTTGTGATTCAAATGCAAAGAGAGACAAAAGATCAATATATTAGCAAATGAAACTTTTTAACTGTGAAATTTAGTCAAAAAGCATCCGTGTTGTGTCAAGATTAGAGCCAATTTGAGGAACTATTACGATTCCTTCATGCTTTTAGATTTTGGAAGTTGTCCCAACACATTTAAATACATATTTTCTGAAGTACAAAATAAACCAGTATTACAAAGTGGCACAAAATTTGAGTAGAGAGGAATCCAAAAAATATTTATGAACTACCTACTCTATGTTAATATGCAAGGGGCAATCTACCTGAGAGAAAGAGCAGTTGTCCAGTGGCAGACTTTCTTGCCAAAGTTTGTCCCAATCTCCCTGAAATTGCTCAATATAGCTCAGTAGTTGAGTTACACAATTTTAACATTTCTGGCAGGTGTAGGTGGGTAATGGTAAAGGATAGCTAAATATCATGAACATATTTACCCCTTAAACCTGTTTGGTGTGTTCCAAAGTTTGAAAATCTGATGAAAATCCATGAACAGTACAAGTGTAGACTTTTAGTGTGTGTGTTTTGGAGGGGCAATTAGTGCCAGGGTGGGGATGAAGATTAGACAGAACTAATCGGTAGAAAGTATCACCTCTAAAATCCTAGTCATGATTCTACAAACCTCTCTGTGACGCTCACTGACCATTCCTTTGCTTTGGGGACCCCCGATCTTTGGTAGTTTATCCATTACTTATGAATTATAGGTGGTAGAGCTAAAAGAAACCTTAGAAGCCATCTTGAAGGATTTTCCTATTACTTTATTTTTACATTTAAAAAAATGATTAACTTGAAAAAAATTTCCTAATATTTAATGCCGGGAAACTTCACTCTTAAAGAAATTGATGTACTTTCATTGCCAGATAATGGAAGTTATGCAAAACATTAGGTTGTTTACAGTTAAGTTTACATATCTACATAATGACCTTTATTGTTGTTTTCACTACCTGTGTGTATATGCACATGTTTATTAAAAACCACTTCAAATTCTCTTTAGAAATAGACAAACTGAGCCTCTCATTTTAAAGAAGAAATAGGTCTACAGCAGTTAAGTGAACTATCCAAGTTTAAGTATTTTTGAGTTTGTTGTTTGTCTGAGCTCATCAACTGAATTAAACTTCTCATAGACAATGAAAAGATCTTTTTTGTTCTCCTGAAGCACATAGTACAGAAATGAAGAAAAGTGGTGATAATAAATACCAAGTGAATAAATGCAAGCTTCATATATGCTTGTCCCTAGGGAAAGACCTGAGAGATTGATATTAATGCACAACGCTGATCGGATGATACTGTCTTCTGCTGTAGGGACTTGACATTGGTTAGCATGGGGTGGGCTGGTGGAGGGAATAGCCTTTTATCTCCTGAGCTTCTGTAGAAATATTTATAATTTTAAACGTTCTTAAAGTAGATAGAACTCAATCTTCACATGTGTGCAGTGAAATTAACATCGTCATATATCACTGGTGGGGATAGATGGGAGAGCAAGTACAATTCGGTACATTTCTGGAGGACAGTTTGACAATATTAAGTGTTCTAGTGCTTCAGTGTTCATTAAAAATAGTTCATTCTCAAGGGCCGGCCGAGTGGCTCAGTTGGTTAAGAGCTCACTCAAGAGTCTGAGCTCTGAGCAACAGCGGTTTGAGTCCTGGCCCAAGCTGAACAGCCACTGAGCTGCCAACAGGTGGCAGGATGGCTCAGCTAAAAAAAAAAAAAAAAAAAAAAAAAGTTCATTCTCACTGGCTCAGTGAATCCATTTATAGAAATTTACTCTGAGAAAATAATCAGAGACACAGGTAAATTTATAGTCAAATATTTTCACTATAGTGGTATTTATAACATAATGTAATGAAAATAATAGTATATAGTTATATGTGATGTGACAAACATAATGTTTAACAGTATAGAAATGGCTAAATAAATTATGGCATAGTTGTAGGTTAGAATACTTATTTCATTTCTCTACTATGTTAACCTTGTTAAATATTTTAGAATATATGTATATATATATCTATATATATAGGTATATATATAGATATCTATACTATTCAAAAAGCATTCAAAAATATTAAAAAAACAAAAAAGGAATAAATATACCATGTTAATTGTGATTTCTTTGAATTGTGGGGTGATAAGTAATTTTATATTGTTTCTTTAATTTCCAGTTTTCCTTTGATGAATATGCTTTTTTAAAAAGAAAAAAAATCATAATTAAAAAAATAATTAGCTCTCCGACTTCCTAAATTCAGTGGACTAAGTCCAGGCCCCAGCAAAGAGGATATGAAAAGGGACTTTTTTTCAGGGGTGGGGGTTGGGGGGTGTTGTTGGGCACATCGGTGTCACCAGAAGTCCCTTTCTGACATACAAAGATCTATTACCTCTAACTTTTGGAGGTATTACCTCTACCTGTGAGGGCTGTGGCTGGGGAGGGCTGGCCATGCAGGGTTCCAGGTGAAGCTGAAAGAAGTAGCTTCTTTCTTTTATGCTTCATGTCCATGCCATAGCATAAAATTATCACAGAATAATAATACCGCTATCTGTAGAGAATGATATAGTTTTCAAAGTGTATTTATATATGTTGTAATTCACTGCATTGCCATGATTTAGAGAGCCTGACATGACAGGTGAGGAAACAAATTAGAGAAGGCATGAGGATTGTTCAAAAACACACAAGTATCTTCTCTAGCTTGTCCAAAGGACCTTTCCTTGTGTCCAGCACTTTCAAAACACAAGCTGACTGAAATACCCTTGCCTTTTTTTGGGTGGGTGGGGGGGCGGGGACGACAACATAAAAGATGGATTATAACCACTGTGCTGTATACCTGAAACTAATATAAAATAATATTGAATGTTAATATATATATTTATAGTCACAGGATGTAAACTGCAGCAGAGGGAATATATTCAATGGTACTGTAATAGCTATGTACAATATCAGACGGGTAGTAGACTTGGAGGGGTTATCACTTTGTGAGGGGTGTAAATGTCTGATCATTATGTTGTTATGCTCACCTGAAGTTAACTTTAAAAAAGAAAAGAAAAAAAGACAGATTATAAGCAATACATAATTATTCCTCATCTCTTAACTCCTAAAATGCTCGCACATGCATACAGTAGCAGTAGTTTTTCCTCTTGAGTCACAAAGATATAAACTACACCAAGTAATAAGGATTTATACTGTGGGTTCAAAATGACTTATCATTTTGTATAACCACTGCGTTGCCACATAAACACACACCAGGTACACACTAAGCAGCAGATATCTTGGTGATAGGAATGAAAATTGATGGTTTTCCTTAAGAAGAAAAGGACACCAGCAGGTGTACTCACCAAAAACCACCAATTTGATTTGTCTGGTCCTTTAGAGGATGTAGAACAAGAATATACAGGAAAATTCAAACAGCTTGCTTGGGATTTCTCAGTTCAATTTTTGAAGTGCTCTTTGAGGCAAGTCCTAAGGGGTAAAAAAAAAAAAAAATTGCTAGAATTGTTTTCTACTTCAATATAATTTTCATTCGTGCATTACTAATTTGGGGCCATTTTCTTTAAAGAATGGACTACCATTGCTCTACCATGCTCTCTACAAAGCAAGAAATGAAATCCTTTATTCCTTTTCCTATCCTTGAACAGGCAATAGTAATAAGAAAATAACCAATTTCTTCTATTTGTTGTATTTTTCCCTCTGTCTTCTTTAGAGCACCCATGACTTCAAGATGAACACAATGTTTAGGAAGGGATACAGGTATAGCCTATATTTCATGCTTATAGACCCTTAAAAAGAAGTGGTGGTGCCTTTACTGGATGGTAATATCTAGCTCACGGGCTGCCCCTCCCCACTTGGGGGCTTATGCTACCCATCACTAGTAGAACATCATCATGCTTTTTCCTGCTGACTCCAGAGAGGGTCTCAAAAACCTCTGAAAAGAGAACTGCCTTCCACTACGAGCTGATCAGAGTTGCTATCAAAGTGATTTGATTTTCTGCACTAAGATGTGTAGTTAACACTGCTAAGGATGTTCTCTGCACGGAAAGTCCTACAAATAATAGGTTTTGGGGTCCGAGGATAATCTTTAAAGTCAGGAAATAGAAAATATTCAAATTTAGGAGACTTAAGTTCAAGATAAGGGTATTTCAGATGAGACATTCAAATAGATCCTAAACACAAAACTTTTACCTTTATTTCACATCTGGAAATATAACCTGTCCACCTTTAAGACTATTCTCTCCCCACTACCGCGAGCCCTCATCGAGCCATCTAAGATTCAGCATGGCACAGTGGCTGCAAAACCAGACTCACGGCTAGAAGACTAGCTTTAATTCTAGTTCCGCTGTGTCTTGTTCTGTGTTCCTAGGCAAATCATTTCACCTAGATGAGCCAATAGTTGCTCCCTGAAGAAAATAAAAGGAGTTGGATTACCAGTAGTTTTCAAACTGGTTTTTAATTTTTGTTTTGTTTTGCTACATATTTTTTTAAGGTGTAGCATCCTTTCTTCCACCAAAAATTTACCTAGATGCAGAAACAAATAAAACCGAGAAAACAGGAGCTGACGGAAGTAGAGATGGGGGAGTAATAAGGGGAGGTACTTCCAGCTCACCACCCATTCTGCTCCATAGTCCACTGGGGATGTGTAGGAACCCCACAGGATCTTTAAGACTACAGATAGCACAGTTTGGAACCTGCTGATAAATGGCCTCTAAAGTCTGTTGCAGCTCCAAAATTATTCTGCTGTAACTATCTGTATACTGCAATGACCGACAAAGCATTCAGTGGGATCTAACCTGATGGGAACACACACAATAAAACTAAACCATGAGCTGAGTTTAATAATGATTTACTGGGGGGAAAAAAGGTGCCACACCCTCAAATAAATAGAGAAACAGCTGTTGAACTATTTACTTCTCAAAGTTTATAATCCACACCCAAGCCTGTGAGGATGATTTCCTAAATGCTGCATCTTGGATAACACCTAATGATGAACATCATAGTGTTTGATAAATAAAAATAAATGTATACATTACAAGGTGTGTTCTGAAATTAATTCTACCCTGTTGAGGCAATAGAATAAACTTTAGACTCCCACACTATTCATTTATTCATTAAGTGAATCCAGACAAATTATTTCAACTTTTCTGAGCTTCCATAAAATAGAGATAATTTCTTACAGAATTATATGGAGAACAGATAAAATATTTACAAATCATCATTACTGAAATGTATTATTTGTACAGATTTGTGAGTTTTCATTCTTTGCATAATGCCAAAATTCCCCCCTTTAAAAAAAATCATGGTAATGGACATGTAGACTGAATTGAAAGCAAATTATTAATACGTAAATGAAATTATAGGTTTCATGTAGTTTTGTGTTATATCTTCACGGAGGAAAGAAGAATTACTGATGTTCCTCTCATGGCTATTCAAGCAACAGAAAATTCCCTTAAAATGAAACACTTAGGTTCAATTCTTTGTTTCTAGAATGACTCCACATTTCGTAAAAATTTTAATATTGTTTTGTCATAAAAAAATCTTCAACCAAAACCCATATGCACTTTTGTCCTGTGACTTCACATTGCCCCAACACAATATTAGGTACCCCAGGGCACAGTTTGAGAAGCCCAGCTCTAGTCCAAATCCTTGATTTTACTATGGAGGAAACTGTCATACTGAAGGTCACATAAATAGGTACACTAAGACATGTGGAAAAGTTTCTAGAGAAAAGAAATGGTTTCCAGACAATGGGTTAATTAATTCACTCCAATCCTCTCACCAACTCATTCTGTGAAACAGCTATGGGTGTTGCTCACTGTAGCATGGGGTCTGTATGAAGACCAAATGGGGAAATTTTCCTGCATTCCAGTAGAAGGAAAAAGCTACTCTACACAGAATACTTGGCTTGTTTTTATTTTTTTCGGGCATAAGAATCTTAGGAGTTGCTTATGTGCCCCTCTAACAAATGGTGGGATCTGACTGCAAATGTTTGTTGGACTTAGGATGCCTGTAGCATCATCTTAATTTGCCTACCCTCATTTTTTACCCTCTCTTCTTGTCATAACAAATGTGGTTTTGAAAGCTACATTTTTGGAATGAGGCAGGGTATAAATAAATACATGAAGTTAATAAATGTATTTTTCCAAACAGATGCTCCAGTTTAATATCAAGTTCCATGCACGTTCCATTTGCTTCTCTCAACTCTCAGTCACAAACCTCATCTAAAAGTAACTTTCTCTGGGCCGGCCGAGTGGCGCGATGGTTAAGAACTCGCTTGGGATGCCAGAGGCCCCGGTTCGGATCCCACATATGAGGGCCAGTGACACTGCCCTCTACAGCTAAGATGCTGAACAACAGCTCAACCTGGAGCTGGGCTGCCATGAGT